>NW_027665590.1:25000-58046 GCF_963924005.1 Protomyctophum bolini
AAATAAATAAATAATGAATGAATGAATGAATGAATGAATGAATGAATGATGAATGATGAATGAATGAATGAATGAATAAAAAAAATGAATAAATGAATAAATAAATAAAGAATGAATGAATAAATAAATAAATAAATAAATAAATAAATAAATAAATAAATAAATAAATAAATAAATAAATAAATAAATAAATAAATAAAATACTGTTTGTGGGTGTGGCTTGTTTGTTTGTGGGTGTGGCTTGATTGTTTGTGGGTGTGGTTTTTTTGTTTGTGGGTGTAGCGTGGCTTGTTTGTGGGTGTGGCTTGATTGTTTGTGGGTGTGGCTTGATTGTTTTTGGGTGTGGTTTGTTTGTTTGTGTGGTTTGTTTGTTTGTGGGTCTGGCTTGTTTGTTTGTGGGTGTGGCTTGATTGTTTCTGGGCTTGGTTTGTTTGTTTGTGGGCGGGTCTTGTTTGCGGGTGTGGCTTGATTGTTTGTGGGTGTGGCTTGATTGTTTGTGGGTGTGTCTTGATTGATTGTGGGTGTGGCTTGTTTGTGGGTGTGGCTTGATTGTTTCTGGGCTTGGTTTGTTTGTTTGTGGAGGAGCGAGGAGCATAACAAATTAACCTTTTGAAAAAGACAGCAAAACCTAAATAAAATCCATTCCATCATCCATTGTTTACCTTTTACAAAGAAGACAGTCTCTTCTCACCTCTATTTACCTTTTGGGGGGGGAATCCCCCTCCTCCTCCCAACTAACTCTCAGACTCTATGCTGGCAGCAGCTAGATGCGGGATCAAGGCATGTTACAGGGTGTGGCAAGAGCTGGGGCAGTTTGGGACAACAGGGAACGAACAGGGCCAAAATGTCACTTTCACAGTCCCAAAGTGCCCTTTTCACAGTAAAAAAAAAGATTCATTTTGCTTAGCTTTGTCTGTAACTTGAAAACTATGTACCGTATGGCCCTATAAACTGTGTTGGGATGAAAGCTAGCCACTTTGAGCAATGTGGGAAGTGCTGGGGCAGTTTGGGACAACAGGGCCAAAATGTCACTTTCACAGTCCCAAAGTGCCGTTTTCACAGTAAATAGGCCTGGTTCACTTTTGCTTAGCTTAGTCTGTAACTTGAAAACTATGTACCGTATGGCCCTATAAACTGTGTTGGGATGAAAGCTAGCCACTTTGAGCAATGTGGGAAGTGCTGGGGCAGTTTGGGACAACAGGGCCAAAATGTCACTTTCACAGTCCCAAAGTGCCATTTTCACAGTAAAAAAAAAAAGATTAATTTTGCTTAGCTTAGTCTGTAACTTGAAAACTATGTACCGTATGGCCCTATAAACTGTGTTGGGATGAAAGCTAGCCACTTTGAGCAATGTGGGAAGTGCTGGGGCAGTTTGGGACAACAGGGCCAAAATGTCACTCTCACAGTCCCAAAGTGCCGTTTTCACAGTAAAAAGGCCTGGTTCACTTTTGCTTAGCTTAGTCTGTAACTTGAAAACTATGTACCGTATGGCCCTATAAACTGTGTTGGGATGAAAGCTAGCCACTTTGAGCAATGTGGGAAGTGCTGGGGCAGTTTGGGACAACAGGGCCAAAATGTCACTTTCACAGTCCCACAACAGGGCCAAAATGTCACTTTCACAGTCCCAAAGTGCCATTTTCACAGTAAAAGGCCTGGTTCACTTTTGCTTAGCTTAGTCTGTAACTTGAAAACTATGTACCGTATGGCCCTATAAACTGTGTTGGGATGAAAGCTAGCCACTTTGAGCAATGTGGGAAGTGCTGGGGCAGTTTGGACAACAGGGCCAAAATGTCACTTTCACAGTCCCAAAGTGCCATTTTCACAGTAAAAAGGCCTGGTTCACTTTTGCTTAGCTTAGTCTGTAACTTGAAAACTATGTACCGTATGGCCCTATAAACTGTGTTGGGATGAAAGCTAGCCACTTTGAGCATTGTGGCAAGAGCTGGGGCAGTTTGGGACAACAGGGAACGAACAGGGCCAAAATGTCACTTTCACAGTCCAAAGTGCCATTTTCACAGTAAAAAGGCCTGGTTCACTTTTGCTTAGCTTAGTCTGTACTTGAAAACTATGTACCGTATGGCCCTATAAACTGTGTTGGGATGAAAGCTAGCCACTTTGAGCAATGTGGGAAGTGCTGGGGCAGTTTGGGACAACAGGGCCAAAATGTCACTTTCACAGTCCCAAAGTGCCATTTTCACAGTAAAAGGCCTGGTTCACTTTTGCTTAGCTTAGTCTGTAACTTGAAAACTATGTACCGTATGGCCCTATAAACTGTGTTGGGATGAAAGCTAGCCACTTTGAGCAATGTGGGAAGTGCTGGGCAGTTTAGGACAACAGGGCCAAAATGTCACTTTCACAGTCCCAAAGTGCCGTTTTCACAGTAAAAAAAAAAAGATTCATTTTGCTTAGCTTAGTCTGTAACTTGAAAACTATGTACCGTATGGCCCTATAAACTGTGTTGGGATGAAAGCTAGCCACTTTGAGCAATGTGGGAAGTGCTGGGGCAGTTTGGGACAACAGGGCCAAAATGTCACTTTCACAGTCCCAAAGTGCCGTTTTCACAGTAAAAAAAAAAAGATTCATTTTGCTTAGCTTTGTCTGTAACTTGAAAACTATGTACCGTATGGCCCTATAAACTGTGTTGGGATGAAAGCTAGCCACTTTGAGCAATGTGGGAAGTGCTGGGGCAGTTTGGGACAACAGGGCCAAAATGTCACTTTCACAGTCCCAAAGTGCCATTTTCACAGTAAAAAGGCCTGGTTCACTTTTGCTTAGCTTAGTCTGTAACTTGAAAACTATGTACCGTATGGCCCTATAAACTGTGTTGGGATGAAAGCTAGCCACTTTGAGCATTGTGGCAAGAGCTGGGGCAGTTTGGGACAACAGGGAACGAACAGGGCCAAAATGTCACTTTCACAGTCCCAAAGTGCCATTTTCACAGTAAAAAGGCCTGGTTCACTTTTGCTTAGCTTAGTCTGTAACTTGAAAACTATGTACCGTATGGCCCTATAAACTGTGTTGGGATGAAAGCTAGCCACTTTGAGCAATGTGGGAAGTGCTGGGGCAGTTTGGGACAACAGGGCCAAAATGTCACTTTCACAGTCCCAAAGTGCCATTTTCACAGTAAAAGGCCTGGTTCACTTTTGCTTAGCTTAGTCTGTAACTTGAAAACTATGTACCGTATGGCCCTATAAACTGTGTTGGGATGAAAGCTAGCCACTTTGAGCAATGTGGGAAGTGCTGGGGCAGTTTGGGACAACAGGGCCAAAATGTCACTTTCACAGTCCCAAAGTGCCATTTTCACAGTAAAAAGGCCTGGTTCACTTTTGCTTAGCTTAGTCTGTAACTTGAAAACTATGTACCGTATGGCCCTATAAACTGTGTTGGGATGAAAGCTAGCCACTTTGAGCAATGTGGGAAGTGCTGGGGCAGTTTGGGACAACAGGGCCAAAATGTCACTTTCACAGTCCCAAAGTGCCATTTTCACAGTAAAAAGGCCTGGTTCACTTTTGCTTAGCTTAGTCTGTAACTTGAAAACTATGTACCGTATGGCCCTATAAACTGTGTTGGGATGAAAGCTAGCCACTTTGAGCAATGTGGGAAGTGCTGGGGCAGTTTGGGACAACAGGGCCAAAATGTCACTTTCACAGTCCCAAAGTGCCATTTTCACAGTAAAAAGGCCTGGTTCACTTTTGCTTAGCTTAGTCTGTAACTTGAAAACTATGTACCGTATGGCCCTATAAACTGTGTTGGGATGAAAGCTAGCCACTTTGAGCAATGTGGGAAGTGCTGGGGCAGTTTGGGACAACAGGGCCAAAATGTCACTTTCACAGTCCCAAAGTGCCGTTTTCACAGTAAAAAAAAAAGATTCATTTTGCTTAGCTTAGTCTGTAACTTGAAAACTATGTACCGTATGGCCCTATAAACTGTGTTGGGATGAAAGCTAGCCACTTTGAGCAATGTGGGAAGTGCTGGGGCAGTTTGGGACAACAGGGCCAAAATGTCACTTTCACAGTCCCAAAGTGCCATTTTCACAGTAAAAAGGCCTGGTTCACTTTTGCTTAGCTTAGTCTGTAACTTGAAAACTATGTACCGTATGGCCCTATAAACTGTGTTGGGATGAAAGCTAGCCACTTTGAGCAATGTGGGAAGTGCTGGGGCAGTTTGGGACAACAGGGCCAAAATGTCACTTTCACAGTCCCAAAGTGCCATTTTCACAGTAAAAAGGCCTGGTTCACTTTTGCTTAGCTTAGTCTGTAACTTGAAAACTATGTACCGTATGGCCCTATAAACTGTGTTGGGATGAAAGCTAGCCACTTTGAGCATTGTGGCAAGAGCTGGGGCAGTTTGGGACAACAGGGAACGAACAGGGCCAAAATGTCACTTTCACAGTCCCAAAGTGCCATTTTCACAGTAAAAAGGCCTGGTTCACTTTTGCTTAGCTTAGTCTGTAACTTGAAAACTATGTACCGTATGGCCCTATAAACTGTGTTGGGATGAAAGCTAGCCACTTTGAGCAATGTGGGAAGTGCTGGGGCAGTTTGGGACAACAGGGCCAAAATGTCACTTTCACAGTCCCAAAGTGCCGTTTTCACAGTAAAAAAAAAAAGATTCATTTTGCTTAGCTTAGTCTGTAACTTGAAAACTATGTACCGTATGGCCCTATAAACTGTGTTGGGATGAAAGCTAGCCACTTTGAGCAATGTGGGAAGTGCTGGGGCAGTTTGGGACAACAGGGCCAAAATGTCACTTTCACAGTCCCAAAGTGCCATTTTCACAGTAAAAAGGCCTGGTTCACTTTTGCTTAGCTTAGTCTGTAACTTGAAAACTATGTACCGTATGGCCCTATAAACTGTGTTGGGATGAAAGCTAGCCACTTTGAGCAATGTGGGAAGTGCTGGGGCAGTTTGGGACAACAGGGCCAAAATGTCACTTTCACAGTCCCAAAGTGCCATTTTCACAGTAAAAAGGCCTGGTTCACTTTTGCTTAGCTTAGTCTGTAACTTGAAAACTATGTACCGTATGGCCCTATAAACTGTGTTGGGATGAAAGCTAGCCACTTTGAGCAATGTGGGAAGTGCTGGGGCAGTTTGGGACAACAGGGCCAAAATGTCACTTTCACAGTCCCAAAGTGCCGTTTTCACAGTAAAAAAAAAAAGATTCATTTTGCTTAGCTTTGTCTGTAACTTGAAAACTATGTACCGTATGGCCCTATAAACTGTGTTGGGATGAAAGCTAGCCACTTTGAGCAATGTGGGAAGTGCTGGGGCAGTTTGGGACAACAGGGCCAAAATGTCACTTTCACAGTCCCAAAGTGCCATTTTCACAGTAAAAAGGCCTGGTTCACTTTTGCTTAGCTTAGTCTGTAACTTGAAAACTATGTACCGTATGGCCCTATAAACTGTGTTGGGATGAAAGCTAGCCACTTTGAGCAATGTGGGAAGTGCTGGGGCAGTTTGGGACAACAGGGCCAAAATGTCACTTTCACAGTCCCAAAGTGCCATTTTCACAGTAAAAAGGCCTGGTTCACTTTTGCTTAGCTTAGTCTGTAACTTGAAAACTATGTACCGTATGGCCCTATAAACTGTGTTGGGATGAAAGCTAGCCACTTTGAGCAATGTGGGAAGTGCTGGGGCAGTTTGGGACAACAGGGCCAAAATGTCACTTTCACAGTCCCAAAGTGCCATTTTCACAGTAAAAAGGCCTGGTTCACTTTTGCTTAGCTTAGTCTGTAACTTGAAAACTATGTACCGTATGGCCCTATAAACTGTGTTGGGATGAAAGCTAGCCACTTTGAGCATTGTGGCAAGAGCTGGGGCAGTTTGGGACAACAGGGAACGAACAGGGCCAAAATGTCACTTTCACATTTCCAAAGTGCCATTTTCACAGTAAAAAAAAAGAGATTCATTTTGCTTAGCTTTGTCTGTAACTTGAAAACTATGTACCGTATGGCCCTATAAACTGTGTTGGGATGAAAGCTAGCCACTTTGAGCAATGTGGGAAGTGCTGGGGCAGTTTGGGACAACAGGGCCAAAATGTCACTTTCACAGTCCCAAAGTGCCATTTTCACAGTAAAAAGGCCTGGTTCACTTTTGCTTAGCTTAGTCTGTAACTTGAAAACTATGTACCGTATGGCCCTATAAACTGTGTTGGGATGAAAGCTAGCCACTTTGAGCAATGTGGGAAGTGCTGGGGCAGTTTGGGACAACAGGGCCAAAATGTCACTTTCACAGTCCCAAAGTGCCATTTTCACAGTAAAAAGGCCTGGTTCACTTTTGCTTAGCTTAGTCTGTAACTTGAAAACTATGTACCGTATGGCCCTATAAACTGTGTTGGGATGAAAGCTAGCCACTTTGAGCAATGTGGGAAGTGCTGGGGCAGTTTGGGACAACAGGGCCAAAATGTCACTTTCACAGTCCCAAAGTGCCGTTTTCACAGTAAAAAAAAAAAGATTCATTTTGCTTAGCTTTGTCTGTAACTTGAAAACTATGTACCGTATGGCCCTATAAACTGTGTTGGGATGAAAGCTAGCCACTTTGAGCAATGTGGGAAGTGCTGGGGCAGTTTGGGACAACAGGGCCAAAATGTCACTTTCACAGTCCCAAAGTGCCATTTTCACAGTAAAAAGGCCTGGTTCACTTTTGCTTAGCTTAGTCTGTAACTTGAAAACTATGTACCGTATGGCCCTATAAACTGTGTTGGGATGAAAGCTAGCCACTTTGAGCATTGTGGCAAGAGCTGGGGCAGTTTGGGACAACAGGGAACGAACAGGGCCAAAATGTCACTTTCACAGTCCCAAAGTGCCATTTTCACAGTAAAAAGGCCTGGTTCACTTTTGCTTAGCTTAGTCTGTAACTTGAAAACTATGTACCGTATGGCCCTATAAACTGTGTTGGGATGAAAGCTAGCCACTTTGAGCAATGTGGGAAGTGCTGGGGCAGTTTGGGACAACAGGGCCAAAATGTCACTTTCACAGTCCCAAAGTGCCGTTTTCACAGTAAAAAAAAAAAGATTCATTTTGCTTAGCTTTGTCTGTAACTTGAAAACTATGTACCGTATGGCCCTATAAACTGTGTTGGGATGAAAGCTAGCCACTTTGAGCAATGTGGGAAGTGCTGGGGCAGTTTGGGACAACAGGGCCAAAATGTCACTTTCACAGTCCCAAAGTGCCGTTTTCACAGTAAAAAGGCCTGGTTCACTTTTGCTTAGCTTAGTCTGTAACTTGAAAACTATGTACCGTATGGCCCTATAAACTGTGTTGGGATGAAAGCTAGCCACTTTGAGCAATGTGGGAAGTGCTGGGGCAGTTTGGGACAACAGGGCCAAAATGTCACTTTCACAGTCCCAAAGTGCCATTTTCACAGTAAAAAAAAAAAGATTCATTTTGCTTAGCTTAGTCTGTAACTTGAAAACTATGTACCGTATGGCCCTATAAACTGTTTTGGGATGAAAGCTAGCCACTTTGAGCAATGTGGGAAGTGCTGGGGCAGTTTGGGACAACAGGGCCAAAATGTCACTTTCACAGTCCCAAAGTGCCATTTTCACAGTAAAAAGGCCTGTTTCACTTTTGCTTAGCTTAGTCTGTAACTTGAAAACTATGTACCGTATGGCCCTATAAACTGTGTTGGGATGAAAGCTAGCCACTTTGAGCAATGTGGGAAGTGCTGGGGCAGTTTGGGACAACAGGGCCAAAATGTCACTTTCACAGTCCCAAAGTGCCATTTTCACAGTAAAAAGGCCTGGTTCACTTTTGCTTAGCTTAGTCTGTAACTTGAAAACTATGTACCGTATGGCCCTATAAACTGTGTTGGGATGAAAGCTAGCCACTTTGAGCAATGTGGGAAGTGCTGGGGCAGTTTGGGACAACAGGGCCAAAATGTCACTTTCACAGTCCCAAAGTGCCATTTTCACAGTAAAAAGGCCTGGTTCACTTTTGCTTAGCTTAGTCTGTAACTTGAAAACTATGTACCGTATGGCCCTATAAACTGTGTTGGGATGAAAGCTAGCCACTTTGAGCATTGTGGCAAGAGCTGGGGCAGTTTGGGACAACAGGGAACGAACAGGGCCAAAATGTCACTTTCACAGTCCCAAAGTGCCATTTTCACAGTAAAAAAAAAGAGATTCATTTTGCTTAGCTTTGTCTGTAACTTGAAAACTATGTACCGTATGGCCCTATAAACTGTGTTGGGATGAAAGCTAGCCACTTTGAGCAATGTGGGAAGTGCTGGGGCAGTTTGGGACAACAGGGCCAAAATGTCACTTTCACAGTCCCAAAGTGCCATTTTCACAGTAAAAAGGCCTGGTTCACTTTTGCTTAGCTTAGTCTGTAACTTGAAAACTATGTACCGTATGGCCCTATAAACTGTGTTGGGATGAAAGCTAGCCACTTTGAGCAATGTGGGAAGTGCTGGGGCAGTTTGGGACAACAGGGCCAAAATGTCACTTTCACAGTCCCAAAGTGCCATTTTCACAGTAAAAGGCCTGGTTCACTTTTGCTTAGCTTAGTCTGTAACTTGAAAACTATGTACCGTATGGCCCTATAAACTGTGTTGGGATGAAAGCTAGCCACTTTGAGCAATGTGGGAAGTGCTGGGGCAGTTTGGGACAACAGGGCCAAAATGTCACTTTCACAGTCCCAAAGTGCCGTTTTCACAGTAAAAAGGCCTGGTTCACTTTTGCTTAGCTTAGTCTGTAACTTGAAAACTATGTACCGTATGGCCCTATAAACTGTGTTGGGATGAAAGCTAGCCACTTTGAGCAATGTGGGAAGTGCTGGGGCAGTTTGGGACAACAGGGCCAAAATGTCACTTTCACAGTCCCAAAGTGCCATTTTCACAGTAAAAAGGCCTGGTTCACTTTTGCTTAGCTTAGTCTGTAACTTGAAAACTATGTACCGTATGGCCCTATAAACTGTGTTGGGATGAAAGCTAGCCACTTTGAGCAATGTGGGAAGTGCTGGGGCAGTTTGGGACAACAGGGCCAAAATGTCACTTTCACAGTCCCAAAGTGCCATTTTCACAGTAAAAAGGCCTGGTTCACTTTTGCTTAGCTTAGTCTGTAACTTGAAAACTATGTACCGTATGGCCCTATAAACTGTGTTGGGATGAAAGCTAGCCACTTTGAGCAATGTGGGAAGTGCTGGGGCAGTTTGGGACAACAGGGCCAAAATGTCACTTTCACAGTCCCAAAGTGCCGTTTTCACAGTAAAAAAAAAAAGATTCATTTTGCTTAGCTTAGTCTGTAACTTGAAAACTATGTACCGTATGGCCCTATAAACTGTGTTGGGATGAAAGCTAGCCACTTTGAGCAATGTGGGAAGTGCTGGGGCAGTTTGGGACAACAGGGCCAAAATGTCACTTTCACAGTCCCAAAGTGCCATTTTCACAGTAAAAAGGCCTGGTTCACTTTTGCTTAGCTTAGTCTGTAACTTGAAAACTATGTACCGTATGGCCCTATAAACTGTGTTGGGATGAAAGCTAGCCACTTTGAGCAATGTGGGAAGTGCTGGGGCAGTTTGGGACAACAGGGCCAAAATGTCACTTTCACAGTCCCAAAGTGCCATTTTCACAGTAAAAAGGCCTGGTTCACTTTTGCTTAGCTTAGTCTGTAACTTGAAAACTATGTACCGTATGGCCCTATAAACTGTGTTGGGATGAAAGCTAGCCACTTTGAGCATTGTGGCAAGAGCTGGGGCAGTTTGGGACAACAGGGAACGAACAGGGCCAAAATGTCACTTTCACATTTCCAAAGTGCCATTTTCACAGTAAAAAAAAAGAGATTCATTTTGCTTAGCTTTGTCTGTAACTTGAAAACTATGTACCGTATGGCCCTATAAACTGTGTTGGGATGAAAGCTAGCCACTTTGAGCAATGTGGGAAGTGCTGGGGCAGTTTGGGACAACAGGGCCAAAATGTCACTTTCACAGTCCCAAAGTGCCATTTTCACAGTAAAAAGGCCTGGTTCACTTTTGCTTAGCTTAGTCTGTAACTTGAAAACTATGTACCGTATGGCCCTATAAACTGTGTTGGGATGAAAGCTAGCCACTTTGAGCAATGTGGGAAGTGCTGGGGCAGTTTGGGACAACAGGGCCAAAATGTCACTTTCACAGTCCCAAAGTGCCATTTTCACAGTAAAAAGGCCTGGTTCACTTTTGCTTAGCTTAGTCTGTAACTTGAAAACTATGTACCGTATGGCCCTATAAACTGTGTTGGGATGAAAGCTAGCCACTTTGAGCAATGTGGGAAGTGCTGGGGCAGTTTGGGACAACAGGGCCAAAATGTCACTTTCACAGTCCCAAAGTGCCATTTTCACAGTAAAAAGGCCTGGTTCACTTTTGCTTAGCTTAGTCTGTAACTTGAAAACTATGTACCGTATGGCCCTATAAACTGTGTTGGGATGAAAGCTAGCCACTTTGAGCATTGTGGCAAGACCTGGGGCAGTTTGGGACAACAGGGAACGAACAGGGCCAAAATGTCACTTTCACAGTCCCAAAGTGCCATTTTCACAGTAAAAAGGCCTGGTTCACTTTTGCTTAGCTTAGTCTGTAACTTGAAAACTATGTACCGTATGGCCCTATAAACTGTGTTGGGATGAAAGCTAGCCACTTTGAGCAATGTGGGAAGTGCTGGGGCAGTTTGGGACAACAGGGCCAAAATGTCACTTTCACAGTCCCAAAGTGCCGTTTTCACAGTAAAAAAAAAAAGATTCATTTTGCTTAGCTTAGTCTGTAACTTGAAAACTATGTACCGTATGGCCCTATAAACTGTGTTGGGATGAAAGCTAGCCACTTTGAGCAATGTGGGAAGTGCTGGGGCAGTTTGGGACAACAGGGCCAAAATGTCACTTTCACAGTCCCAAAGTGCCATTTTCACAGTAAAAAGGCCTGGTTCACTTTTGCTTAGCTTAGTCTGTAACTTGAAAACTATGTACCGTATGGCCCTATAAACTGTGTTGGGATGAAAGCTAGCCACTTTGAGCAATGTGGGAAGTGCTGGGGCAGTTTGGGACAACAGGGCCAAAATGTCACTTTCACAGTCCCAAAGTGCCATTTTCACAGTAAAAAGGCCTGGTTCACTTTTGCTTAGCTTAGTCTGTAACTTGAAAACTATGTACCGTATGGCCCTATAAACTGTGTTGGGATGAAAGCTAGCCACTTTGAGCAATGTGGGAAGTGCTGGGGCAGTTTGGGACAACAGGGCCAAAATGTCACTTTCACAGTCCCAAAGTGCCGTTTTCACAGTAAAAAAAAAAAGATTCATTTTGCTTAGCTTTGTCTGTAACTTGAAAACTATGTACCGTATGGCCCTATAAACTGTGTTGGGATGAAAGCTAGCCACTTTGAGCAATGTGGGAAGTGCTGGGGCAGTTTGGGACAACAGGGCCAAAATGTCACTTTCACAGTCCCAAAGTGCCATTTTCACAGTAAAAAGGCCTGGTTCACTTTTGCTTAGCTTAGTCTGTAACTTGAAAACTATGTACCGTATGGCCCTATAAACTGTGTTGGGATGAAAGCTAGCCACTTTGAGCAATGTGGGAAGTGCTGGGGCAGTTTGGGACAACAGGGCCAAAATGTCACTTTCACAGTCCCAAAGTGCCATTTTCACAGTAAAAAGGCCTGGTTCACTTTTGCTTAGCTTAGTCTGTAACTTGAAAACTATGTACCGTATGGCCCTATAAACTGTGTTGGGATGAAAGCTAGCCACTTTGAGCAATGTGGGAAGTGCTGGGGCAGTTTGGGACAACAGGGCCAAAATGTCACTTTCACAGTCCCAAAGTGCCATTTTCACAGTAAAAAGGCCTGGTTCACTTTTGCTTAGCTTAGTCTGTAACTTGAAAACTATGTACCGTATGGCCCTATAAACTGTGTTGGGATGAAAGCTAGCCACTTTGAGCATTGTGGCAAGAGCTGGGGCAGTTTGGGACAACAGGGAACGAACAGGGCCAAAATGTCACTTTCACATTTCCAAAGTGCCATTTTCACAGTAAAAAAAAAGAGATTCATTTTGCTTAGCTTTGTCTGTAACTTGAAAACTATGTACCGTATGGCCCTATAAACTGTGTTGGGATGAAAGCTAGCCACTTTGAGCAATGTGGGAAGTGCTGGGGCAGTTTGGGACAACAGGGCCAAAATGTCACTTTCACAGTCCCAAAGTGCCATTTTCACAGTAAAAAGGCCTGGTTCACTTTTGCTTAGCTTAGTCTGTAACTTGAAAACTATGTACCGTATGGCCCTATAAACTGTGTTGGGATGAAAGCTAGCCACTTTGAGCAATGTGGGAAGTGCTGGGGCAGTTTGGGACAACAGGGCCAAAATGTCACTTTCACAGTCCCAAAGTGCCATTTTCACAGTAAAAAGGCCTGGTTCACTTTTGCTTAGCTTAGTCTGTAACTTGAAAACTATGTACCGTATGGCCCTATAAACTGTGTTGGGATGAAAGCTAGCCACTTTGAGCAATGTGGGAAGTGCTGGGGCAGTTTGGGACAACAGGGCCAAAATGTCACTTTCACAGTCCCAAAGTGCCATTTTCACAGTAAAAAGGCCTGGTTCACTTTTGCTTAGCTTAGTCTGTAACTTGAAAACTATGTACCGTATGGCCCTATAAACTGTGTTGGGATGAAAGCTAGCCACTTTGAGCAATGTGGGAAGTGCTGGGGCAGTTTGGGACAACAGGGCCAAAATGTCACTTTCACAGTCCCAAAGTGCCATTTTCACAGTAAAAAGGCCTGGTTCACTTTTGCTTAGCTTAGTCTGTAACTTGAAAACTATGTACCGTATGGCCCTATAAACTGTGTTGGGATGAAAGCTAGCCACTTTGAGCATTGTGGCAAGAGCTGGGGCAGTTTGGGACAACAGGGAACGAACAGGGCCAAAATGTCACTTTCACAGTCCCAAAGTGCCATTTTCACAGTAAAAAGGCCTGGTTCACTTTTGCTTAGCTTAGTCTGTAACTTGAAAACTATGTACCGTATGGCCCTATAAACTGTGTTGGGATGAAAGCTAGCCACTTTGAGCATTGTGGCAAGAGCTGGGGCAGTTTGGGACAACAGGGAACGAACAGGGCCAAAATGTCACTTTCACAGTCCCAAAGTGCCATTTTCACAGTAAAAAGGCCTGGTTCACTTTTGCTTAGCTTAGTCTGTAACTTGAAAACTATGTACCGTATGGCCCTATAAACTGTGTTGGGATGAAAGCTAGCCACTTTGAGCATTGTGGCAAGAGCTGGGGCAGTTTGGGACAACAGGGAACGAACAGGGCCAAAATGTCACTTTCACATTTCCAAAGTGCCATTTTCACAGTAAAAAAAAGAGATTAATTTTGCTTAGCTTTGTCTGTAACTTGAAAACTATGTACCGTATGGCCCTATAAACTGTGTTGGGATGAAAGCTAGCCACTTTGAGCAATGTGGGAAGTGCTGGGGCAGTTTGGGACAACAGGGCCAAAATGTCACTTTCACAGTCCCAAAGTGCCATTTTCACAGTAAAAAGGCCTGGTTCACTTTTGCTTAGCTTAGTCTGTAACTTGAAAACTATGTACCGTATGGCCCTATAAACTGTGTTGGGATGAAAGCTAGCCACTTTGAGCAATGTGGGAAGTGCTGGGGCAGTTTGGGACAACAGGGCCAAAATGTCACTTTCACAGTCCCAAAGTGCCATTTTCACAGTAAAAAGGCCTGGTTCACTTTTGCTTAGCTTAGTCTGTAACTTGAAAACTATGTACCGTATGGCCCTATAAACTGTGTTGGGATGAAAGCTAGCCACTTTGAGCAATGTGGGAAGTGCTGGGGCAGTTTGGGACAACAGGGCCAAAATGTCACTTTCACAGTCCCAAAGTGCCATTTTCACAGTAAAAAGGCCTGGTTCACTTTTGCTTAGCTTAGTCTGTAACTTGAAAACTATGTACCGTATGGCCCTATAAACTGTGTTGGGATGAAAGCTAGCCACTTTGAGCAATGTGGGAAGTGCTGGGGCAGTTTGGGACAACAGGGCCAAAATGTCACTTTCACAGTCCCAAAGTGCCATTTTCACAGTAAAAAGGCCTGGTTCACTTTTGCTTAGCTTAGTCTGTAACTTGAAAACTATGTACCGTATGGCCCTATAAACTGTGTTGGGATGAAAGCTAGCCACTTTGAGCATTGTGGCAAGAGCTGGGGCAGTTTGGGACAACAGGGAACGAACAGGGCCAAAATGTCACTTTCACAGTCCCAAAGTGCCATTTTCACAGTAAAAAAAAAGAGATTCATTTTGCTTAGCTTTGTCTGTAACTTGAAAACTATGTACCGTATGGCCCTATAAACTGTGTTGGGATGAAAGCTAGCCACTTTGAGCAATGTGGGAAGTGCTGGGGCAGTTTGGGACAACAGGGCCAAAATGTCACTTTCACAGTCCCAAAGTGCCATTTTCACAGTAAAAAGGCCTGGTTCACTTTTGCTTAGCTTAGTCTGTAACTTGAAAACTATGTACCGTATGGCCCTATAAACTGTGTTGGGATGAAAGCTAGCCACTTTGAGCAATGTGGGAAGTGCTGGGGCAGTTTGGGACAACAGGGCCAAAATGTCACTTTCACAGTCCCAAAGTGCCATTTTCACAGTAAAAGGCCTGGTTCACTTTTGCTTAGCTTAGTCTGTAACTTGAAAACTATGTACCGTATGGCCCTATAAACTGTGTTGGGATGAAAGCTAGCCACTTTGAGCAATGTGGGAAGTGCTGGGGCAGTTTGGGACAACAGGGCCAAAATGTCACTTTCACAGTCCCAAAGTGCCGTTTTCACAGTAAAAAGGCCTGGTTCACTTTTGCTTAGCTTAGTCTGTAACTTGAAAACTATGTACCGTATGGCCCTATAAACTGTGTTGGGATGAAAGCTAGCCACTTTGAGCAATGTGGGAAGTGCTGGGGCAGTTTGGGACAACAGGGCCAAAATGTCACTTTCACAGTCCCAAAGTGCCATTTTCACAGTAAAAAGGCCTGGTTCACTTTTGCTTAGCTTAGTCTGTAACTTGAAAACTATGTACCGTATGGCCCTATAAACTGTGTTGGGATGAAAGCTAGCCACTTTGAGCAATGTGGGAAGTGCTGGGGCAGTTTGGGACAACAGGGCCAAAATGTCACTTTCACAGTCCCAAAGTGCCATTTTCACAGTAAAAAGGCCTGGTTCACTTTTGCTTAGCTTAGTCTGTAACTTGAAAACTATGTACCGTATGGCCCTATAAACTGTGTTGGGATGAAAGCTAGCCACTTTGAGCAATGTGGGAAGTGCTGGGGCAGTTTGGGACAACAGGGCCAAAATGTCACTTTCACAGTCCCAAAGTGCCGTTTTCACAGTAAAAAAAAAAGATTCATTTTGCTTAGCTTAGTCTGTAACTTGAAAACTATGTACCGTATGGCCCTATAAACTGTGTTGGGATGAAAGCTAGCCACTTTGAGCAATGTGGGAAGTGCTGGGGCAGTTTGGGACAACAGGGCCAAAATGTCACTTTCACAGTCCCAAAGTGCCATTTTCACAGTAAAAAGGCCTGGTTCACTTTTGCTTAGCTTAGTCTGTAACTTGAAAACTATGTACCGTATGGCCCTATAAACTGTGTTGGGATGAAAGCTAGCCACTTTGAGCAATGTGGGAAGTGCTGGGGCAGTTTGGGACAACAGGGCCAAAATGTCACTTTCACAGTCCCAAAGTGCCATTTTCACAGTAAAAAGGCCTGGTTCACTTTTGCTTAGCTTAGTCTGTAACTTGAAAACTATGTACCGTATGGCCCTATAAACTGTGTTGGGATGAAAGCTAGCCACTTTGAGCAATGTGGGAAGTGCTGGGGCAGTTTGGGACAACAGGGCCAAAATGTCACTTTCACAGTCCCAAAGTGCCATTTTCACAGTAAAAAGGCCTGGTTCACTTTTGCTTAGCTTAGTCTGTAACTTGAAAACTATGTACCGTATGGCCCTATAAACTGTGTTGGGATGAAAGCTAGCCACTTTGAGCATTGTGGCAAGAGCTGGGGCAGTTTGGGACAACAGGAACGAACAGGGCCAAAATGTCACTTTCACATTTCCAAAGTGCCATTTTCACAGTAAAAAAAGAGATTCATTTTGCTTAGCTTTGTCTGTAACTTGAAAACTATGTACCGTATGGCCCTATAAACTGTGTTGGGATGAAAGCTAGCCACTTTGAGCAATGTGGGAAGTGCTGGGGCAGTTTGGGACAACAGGGCCAAAATGTCACTTTCACAGTCCCAAAGTGCCATTTTCACAGTAAAAAGGCCTGGTTCACTTTTGCTTAGCTTAGTCTGTAACTTGAAAACTATGTACCGTATGGCCCTATAAACTGTGTTGGGATGAAAGCTAGCCACTTTGAGCAATGTGGGAAGTGCTGGGGCAGTTTGGGACAACAGGGCCAAAATGTCACTTTCACAGTCCCAAAGTGCCATTTTCACAGTAAAAAGGCCTGGTTCACTTTTGCTTAGCTTAGTCTGTAACTTGAAAACTATGTACCGTATGGCCCTATAAACTGTGTTGGGATGAAAGCTAGCCACTTTGAGCAATGTGGGAAGTGCTGGGGCAGTTTGGGACAACAGGGCCAAAATGTCACTTTCACAGTCCCAAAGTGCCGTTTTCACAGTAAAAAAAAAAGATTCATTTTGCTTAGCTTTGTCTGTAACTTGAAAACTATGTACCGTATGGCCCTATAAACTGTGTTGGGATGAAAGCTAGCCACTTTGAGCAATGTGGGAAGTGCTGGGGCAGTTTGGGACAACAGGGCCAAAATGTCACTTTCACAGTCCCAAAGTGCCATTTTCACAGTAAAAAGGCCTGGTTCACTTTTGCTTAGCTTAGTCTGTAACTTGAAAACTATGTACCGTATGGCCCTATAAACTGTGTTGGGATGAAAGCTAGCCACTTTGAGCATTGTGGCAAGAGCTGGGGCAGTTTGGGACAACAGGGAACGAACAGGGCCAAAATGTCACTTTCACAGTCCCAAAGTGCCATTTTCACAGTAAAAAGGCCTGGTTCACTTTTGCTTAGCTTAGTCTGTAACTTGAAAACTATGTACCGTATGGCCCTATAAACTGTGTTGGGATGAAAGCTAGCCACTTTGAGCAATGTGGGAAGTGCTGGGGCAGTTTGGGACAACAGGGCCAAAATGTCACTTTCACAGTCCCAAAGTGCCATTTTCACAGTAAAAGGCCTGGTTCACTTTTGCTTAGCTTAGTCTGTAACTTGAAAACTATGTACCGTATGGCCCTATAAACTGTGTTGGGATGAAAGCTAGCCACTTTGAGCAATGTGGGAAGTGCTGGGGCAGTTTGGGACAACAGGGCCAAAATGTCACTTTCACAGTCCCAAAGTGCCGTTTTCACAGTAAAAAAAAAAAGATTCATTTTGCTTAGCTTAGTCTGTAACTTGAAAACTATGTACCGTATGGCCCTATAAACTGTGTTGGGATGAAAGCTAGCCACTTTGAGCAATGTGGGAAGTGCTGGGGCAGTTTGGGACAACAGGGCCAAAATGTCACTTTCACAGTCCCAAAGTGCCGTTTTCACAGTAAAAAAAAAAGATTCATTTTGCTTAGCTTTGTCTGTAACTTGAAAACTATGTACCGTATGGCCCTATAAACTGTGTTGGGATGAAAGCTAGCCACTTTGAGCAATGTGGGAAGTGCTGGGGCAGTTTGGGACAACAGGGCCAAAATGTCACTTTCACAGTCCCAAAGTGCCATTTTCACAGTAAAAAGGCCTGGTTCACTTTTGCTTAGCTTAGTCTGTAACTTGAAAACTATGTACCGTATGGCCCTATAAACTGTGTTGGGATGAAAGCTAGCCACTTTGAGCATTGTGGCAAGAGCTGGGGCAGTTTGGGACAACAGGAACGAACAGGGCCAAAATGTCACTTTCACAGTCCCAAAGTGCCATTTTCACAGTAAAAAGGCCTGGTTCACTTTTGCTTAGCTTAGTCTGTAACTTGAAAACTATGTACCGTATGGCCCTATAAACTGTGTTGGGATGAAAGCTAGCCACTTTGAGCAATGTGGGAAGTGCTGGGGCAGTTTGGGACAACAGGGCCAAAATGTCACTTTCACAGTCCCAAAGTGCCATTTTCACAGTAAAAGGCCTGGTTCACTTTTGCTTAGCTTAGTCTGTAACTTGAAAACTATGTACCGTATGGCCCTATAAACTGTGTTGGGATGAAAGCTAGCCACTTTGAGCAATGTGGGAAGTGCTGGGGCAGTTTGGGACAACAGGGCCAAAATGTCACTTTCACAGTCCCAAAGTGCCGTTTTCACAGTAAAAAAAAAAGATTCATTTTGCTTAGCTTAGTCTGTAACTTGAAAACTATGTACCGTATGGCCCTATAAACTGTGTTGGGATGAAAGCTAGCCACTTTGAGCAATGTGGGAAGTGCTGGGGCAGTTTGGGACAACAGGGCCAAAATGTCACTTTCACAGTCCCAAAGTGCCATTTTCACAGTAAAAAGGCCTGGTTCACTTTTGCTTAGCTTAGTCTGTAACTTGAAAACTATGTACCGTATGGCCCTATAAACTGTGTTGGGATGAAAGCTAGCCACTTTGAGCAATGTGGGAAGTGCTGGGGCAGTTTGGGACAACAGGGCCAAAATGTCACTTTCACAGTCCCAAAGTGCCATTTTCACAGTAAAAAGGCCTGGTTCACTTTTGCTTAGCTTAGTCTGTAACTTGAAAACTATGTACCGTATGGCCCTATAAACTGTGTTGGGATGAAAGCTAGCCACTTTGAGCAATGTGGGAAGTGCTGGGGCAGTTTGGGACAACAGGGCCAAAATGTCACTTTCACAGTCCCAAAGTGCCGTTTTCACAGTAAAAAAAAAAAGATTCATTTTGCTTAGCTTAGTCTGTAACTTGAAAACTATGTACCGTATGGCCCTATAAACTGTGTTGGGATGAAAGCTAGCCACTTTGAGCAATGTGGGAAGTGCTGGGGCAGTTTGGGACAACAGGGCCAAAATGTCACTTTCACAGTCCCAAAGTGCCATTTTCACAGTAAAAAGGCCTGGTTCACTTTTGCTTAGCTTAGTCTGTAACTTGAAAACTATGTACCGTATGGCCCTATAAACTGTGTTGGGATGAAAGCTAGCCACTTTGAGCAATGTGGGAAGTGCTGGGGCAGTTTGGGACAACAGGGCCAAAATGTCACTTTCACAGTCCCAAAGTGCCATTTTCACAGTAAAAAGGCCTGGTTCACTTTTGCTTAGCTTAGTCTGTAACTTGAAAACTATGTACCGTATGGCCCTATAAACTGTGTTGGGATGAAAGCTAGCCACTTTGAGCAATGTGGGAAGTGCTGGGGCAGTTTGGGACAACAGGGCCAAAATGTCACTTTCACAGTCCCAAAGTGCCATTTTCACAGTAAAAAGGCCTGGTTCACTTTTGCTTAGCTTAGTCTGTAACTTGAAAACTATGTACCGTATGGCCCTATAAACTGTGTTGGGATGAAAGCTAGCCACTTTGAGCATTGTGGCAAGAGCTGGGGCAGTTTGGGACAACAGGGAACGAACAGGGCCAAAATGTCACTTTCACATTTCCAAAGTGCCATTTTCACAGTAAAAAAAAGAGATTCATTTTGCTTAGCTTTGTCTGTAACTTGAAAACTATGTACCGTATGGCCCTATAAACTGTGTTGGGATGAAAGCTAGCCACTTTGAGCAATGTGGGAAGTGCTGGGGCAGTTTGGGACAACAGGGCCAAAATGTCACTTTCACAGTCCCAAAGTGCCATTTTCACAGTAAAAAGGCCTGGTTCACTTTTGCTTAGCTTAGTCTGTAACTTGAAAACTATGTACCGTATGGCCCTATAAACTGTGTTGGGATGAAAGCTAGCCACTTTGAGCAATGTGGGAAGTGCTGGGGCAGTTTGGGACAACAGGGCCAAAATGTCACTTTCACAGTCCCAAAGTGCCGTTTTCACAGTAAAAAAAAAAAGATTCATTTTGCTTAGCTTTGTCTGTAACTTGAAAACTATGTACCGTATGGCCCTATAAACTGTGTTGGGATGAAAGCTAGCCACTTTGAGCAATGTGGGAAGTGCTGGGGCAGTTTGGGACAACAGGGCCAAAATGTCACTTTCACAGTCCCAAAGTGCCATTTTCACAGTAAAATTCCTGGTTCACTTTTGCTTAGCTTAGTCTGTAACTTGAAAACTATGTACCGTATGGCCCTATAAACTGTGTTGGGATGAAAGCTAGCCACTTTGAGCATTGTGGCAAGAGCTGGGGCAGTTTGGGACAACAGGGAACGAACAGGGCCAAAATGTCACTTTCACAGTCCCAAAGTGCCATTTTCACAGTAAAAAGGCCTGGTTCACTTTTGCTTAGCTTAGTCTGTAACTTGAAAACTATGTACCGTATGCCCCTATAAACTGTGTTGGGATGAAAGCTAGCCACTTTGAGCAATGTGGGAAGTGCTGGGGCAGTTTGGGACAACAGGGCCAAAATGTCACTTTCACAGTCCCAAAGTGCCATTTTCACAGTAAAAGGCCTGGTTCACTTTTGCTTAGCTTAGTCTGTAACTTGAAAACTATGTACCGTATGGCCCTATAAACTGTGTTGGGATGAAAGCTAGCCACTTTGAGCAATGTGGGAAGTGCTGGGGCAGTTTGGGACAACAGGGCCAAAATGTCACTTTCACAGTCCCAAAGTGCCGTTTTCACAGTAAAAAAAAAAAGATTCATTTTGCTTAGCTTAGTCTGTAACTTGAAAACTATGTACCGTATGGCCCTATAAACTGTGTTGGGATGAAAGCTAGCCACTTTGAGCAATGTGGGAAGTGCTGGGGCAGTTTGGGACAACAGGGCCAAAATGTCACTTTCACAGTCCCAAAGTGCCGTTTTCACAGTAAAAAAAAAAAGATTAATTTTGCTTAGCTTTGTCTGTAACTTGAAAACTATGTACCGTATGGCCCTATAAACTGTGTTGGGATGAAAGCTAGCCACTTTGAGCAATGTGGGAAGTGCTGGGGCAGTTTGGGACAACAGGGCCAAAATGTCACTTTCACAGTCCCAAAGTGCCATTTTCACAGTAAAAAGGCCTGGTTCACTTTTGCTTAGCTTAGTCTGTAACTTGAAAACTATGTACCGTATGGCCCTATAAACTGTGTTGGGATGAAAGCTAGCCACTTTGAGCATTGTGGCAAGAGCTGGGGCAGTTTGGGACAACAGGGAACGAACAGGGCCAAAATGTCACTTTCACAGTCCCAAAGTGCCATTTTCACAGTAAAAAGGCCTGGTTCACTTTTGCTTAGCTTAGTCTGTAACTTGAAAACTATGTACCGTATGGCCCTATAAACTGTGTTGGGATGAAAGCTAGCCACTTTGAGCAATGTGGGAAGTGCTGGGGCAGTTTGGGACAACAGGGCCAAAATGTCACTTTCACAGTCCCAAAGTGCCATTTTCACAGTAAAAGGCCTGGTTCACTTTTGCTTAGCTTAGTCTGTAACTTGAAAACTATGTACCGTATGGCCCTATAAACTGTGTTGGGATGAAAGCTAGCCACTTTGAGCAATGTGGGAAGTGCTGGGGCAGTTTGGGACAACAGGGCCAAAATGTCACTTTCACAGTCCCAAAGTGCCGTTTTCACAGTAAAAAAAAAAAGATTCATTTTGCTTAGCTTAGTCTGTAACTTGAAAACTATGTACCGTATGGCCCTATAAACTGTGTTGGGATGAAAGCTAGCCACTTTGAGCAATGTGGGAAGTGCTGGGGCAGTTTGGGACAACAGGGCCAAAATGTCACTTTCACAGTCCCAAAGTGCCATTTTCACAGTAAAAAGGCCTGGTTCACTTTTGCTTAGCTTAGTCTGTAACTTGAAAACTATGTACCGTATGGCCCTATAAACTGTGTTGGGATGAAAGCTAGCCACTTTGAGCAATGTGGGAAGTGCTGGGGCAGTTTGGGACAACAGGGCCAAAATGTCACTTTCACAGTCCCAAAGTGCCATTTTCACAGTAAAAAGGCCTGGTTCACTTTTGCTTAGCTTAGTCTGTAACTTGAAAACTATGTACCGTATGGCCCTATAAACTGTGTTGGGATGAAAGCTAGCCACTTTGAGCAATGTGGGAAGTGCTGGGGCAGTTTGGGACAACAGGGCCAAAATGTCACTTTCACAGTCCCAAAGTGCCGTTTTCACAGTAAAAAAAAAAAGATTCATTTTGCTTAGCTTAGTCTGTAACTTTAAAACTATGTACCGTATGGCCCTATAAACTGTGTTGGGATGAAAGCTAGCCACTTTGAGCAATGTGGGAAGTGCTGGGGCAGTTTGGGACAACAGGGCCAAAATGTCACTTTCACAGTCCCAAAGTGCCATTTTCACAGTAAAAAGGCCTGGTTCACTTTTGCTTAGCTTAGTCTGTAACTTGAAAACTATGTACCGTATGGCCCTATAAACTGTGTTGGGATGAAAGCTAGCCACTTTGAGCAATGTGGGAAGTGCTGGGGCAGTTTGGGACAACAGGGCCAAAATGTCACTTTCACAGTCCCAAAGTGCCATTTTCACAGTAAAAAGGCCTGGTTCACTTTTGCTTAGCTTAGTCTGTAACTTGAAAACTATGTACCGTATGGCCCTATAAACTGTGTTGGGATGAAAGCTAGCCACTTTGAGCAATGTGGGAAGTGCTGGGGCAGTTTGGGACAACAGGGCCAAAATGTCACTTTCACAGTCCCAAAGTGCCATTTTCACAGTAAAAAGGCCTGGTTCACTTTTGCTTAGCTTAGTCTGTAACTTGAAAACTATGTACCGTATGGCCCTATAAACTGTGTTGGGATGAAAGCTAGCCACTTTGAGCATTGTGGCAAGAGCTGGGGCAGTTTGGGACAACAGGGAACGAACAGGGCCAAAATGTCACTTTCACATTTCCAAAGTGCCATTTTCACAGTAAAAAAAAAGAGATTAATTTTGCTTAGCTTTGTCTGTAACTTGAAAACTATGTACCGTATGGCCCTATAAACTGTGTTGGGATGAAAGCTAGCCACTTTGAGCAATGTGGGAAGTGCTGGGGCAGTTTGGGACAACAGGGCCAAAATGTCACTTTCACAGTCCCAAAGTGCCATTTTCACAGTAAAAAGGCCTGGTTCACTTTTGCTTAGCTTAGTCTGTAACTTGAAAACTATGTACCGTATGGCCCTATAAACTGTGTTGGGATGAAAGCTAGCCACTTTGAGCAATGTGGGAAGTGCTGGGGCAGTTTGGGACAACAGGGCCAAAATGTCACTTTCACAGTCCCAAAGTGCCATTTTCACAGTAAAAAGGCCTGGTTCACTTTTGCTTAGCTTAGTCTGTAACTTGAAAACTATGTACCGTATGGCCCTATAAACTGTGTTGGGATGAAAGCTAGCCACTTTGAGCAATGTGGGAAGTGCTGGGGCAGTTTGGGACAACAGGGCCAAAATGTCACTTTCACAGTCCCAAAGTGCCGTTTTCACAGTAAAAAAAAAAAGATTCATTTTGCTTAGCTTTGTCTGTAACTTGAAAACTATGTACCGTATGGCCCTATAAACTGTGTTGGGATGAAAGCTAGCCACTTTGAGCAATGTGGGAAGTGCTGGGGCAGTTTGGGACAACAGGGCCAAAATGTCACTTTCACAGTCCCAAAGTGCCATTTTCACAGTAAAAAGGCCTGGTTCACTTTTGCTTAGCTTAGTCTGTAACTTGAAAACTATGTACCGTATGGCCCTATAAACTGTGTTGGGATGAAAGCTAGCCACTTTGAGCATTGTGGCAAGAGCTGGGGCAGTTTGGGACAACAGGGAACGAACAGGGCCAAAATGTCACTTTCACAGTCCCAAAGTGCCATTTTCACAGTAAAAAGGCCTGGTTCACTTTTGCTTAGCTTAGTCTGTAACTTGAAAACTATGTACCGTATGGCCCTATAAACTGTGTTGGGATGAAAGCTAGCCACTTTGAGCAATGTGGGAAGTGCTGGGGCAGTTTGGGACAACAGGGCCAAAATGTCACTTTCACAGTCCCAAAGTGCCATTTTCACAGTAAAAAGGCCTGGTTCACTTTTGCTTAGCTTAGTCTGTAACTTGAAAACTATGTACCGTATGGCCCTATAAACTGTGTTGGGATGAAAGCTAGCCACTTTGAGCAATGTGGGAAGTGCTGGGGCAGTTTGGGACAACAGGGCCAAAATGTCACTTTCACAGTCCCAAAGTGCCATTTTCACAGTAAAAAGGCCTGGTTCACTTTTGCTTAGCTTAGTCTGTAACTTGAAAACTATGTACCGTATGGCCCTATAAACTGTGTTGGGATGAAAGCTAGCCACTTTGAGCAATGTGGGAAGTGCTGGGGCAGTTTGGGACAACAGGGCCAAAATGTCACTTTCACAGTCCCAAAGTGCCATTTTCACAGTAAAAAGGCCTGGTTCACTTTTGCTTAGCTTAGTCTGTAACTTGAAAACTATGTACCGTATGGCCCTATAAACTGTGTTGGGATGAAAGCTAGCCACTTTGAGCATTGTGGCAAGAGCTGGGGCAGTTTGGGACAACAGGGAACGAACAGGGCCAAAATGTCACTTTCACATTTCCAAAGTGCCATTTTCACAGTAAAAAAAAAGAGATTCATTTTGCTTAGCTTTGTCTGTAACTTGAAAACTATGTACCGTATGGCCCTATAAACTGTGTTGGGATGAAAGCTAGCCACTTTGAGCAATGTGGGAAGTGCTGGGGCAGTTTGGGACAACAGGGCCAAAATGTCACTTTCACAGTCCCAAAGTGCCATTTTCACAGTAAAAAGGCCTGGTTCACTTTTGCTTAGCTTAGTCTGTAACTTGAAAACTATGTACCGTATGGCCCTATAAACTGTGTTGGGATGAAAGCTAGCCACTTTGAGCAATGTGGGAAGTGCTGGGGCAGTTTGGGACAACAGGGCCAAAATGTCACTTTCACAGTCCCAAAGTGCCGTTTTCACAGTAAAAAAAAAAAGATTCATTTTGCTTAGCTTTGTCTGTAACTTGAAAACTATGTACCGTATGGCCCTATAAACTGTGTTGGGATGAAAGCTAGCCACTTTGAGCAATGTGGGAAGTGCTGGGGCAGTTTGGGACAACAGGGCCAAAATGTCACTTTCACAGTCCCAAAGTGCCATTTTCACAGTAAAAAGGCCTGGTTCACTTTTGCTTAGCTTAGTCTGTAACTTGAAAACTATGTACCGTATGGCCCTATAAACTGTGTTGGGATGAAAGCTAGCCACTTTGAGCATTGTGGCAAGAGCTGGGGCAGTTTGGGACAACAGGGAACGAACAGGGCCAAAATGTCACTTTCACAGTCCCAAAGTGCCATTTTCACAGTAAAAAGGCCTGGTTCACTTTTGCTTAGCTTAGTCTGTAACTTGAAAACTATGTACCGTATGGCCCTATAAACTGTGTTGGGATGAAAGCTAGCCACTTTGAGCAATGTGGGAAGTGCTGGGGCAGTTTGGGACAACAGGGCCAAAATGTCACTTTCACAGTCCCAAAGTGCCATTTTCACAGTAAAAGGCCTGGTTCACTTTTGCTTAGCTTAGTCTGTAACTTGAAAACTATGTACCGTATGGCCCTATAAACTGTGTTGGGATGAAAGCTAGCCACTTTGAGCAATGTGGGAAGTGCTGGGGCAGTTTGGGACAACAGGGCCAAAATGTCACTTTCACAGTCCCAAAGTGCCGTTTTCACAGTAAAAAAAAAAAGATTCATTTTGCTTAGCTTAGTCTGTAACTTGAAAACTATGTACCGTATGGCCCTATAAACTGTGTTGGGATGAAAGCTAGCCACTTTGAGCAATGTGGGAAGTGCTGGGGCAGTTTGGGACAACAGGGCCAAAATGTCACTTTCACAGTCCCAAAGTGCCGTTTTCACAGTAAAAAAAAAAAGATTCATTTTGCTTAGCTTTGTCTGTAACTTGAAAACTATGTACCGTATGGCCCTATAAACTGTGTTGGGATGAAAGCTAGCCACTTTGAGCAATGTGGGAAGTGCTGGGGCAGTTTGGGACAACAGGGCCAAAATGTCACTTTCACAGTCCCAAAGTGCCATTTTCACAGTAAAAAGGCCTGGTTCACTTTTGCTTAGCTTAGTCTGTAACTTGAAAACTATGTACCGTATGGCCCTATAAACTGTGTTGGGATGAAAGCTAGCCACTTTGAGCATTGTGGCAAGAGCTGGGGCAGTTTGGGACAACAGGGAACGAACAGGGCCAAAATGTCACTTTCACAGTCCCAAAGTGCCATTTTCACAGTAAAAAGGCCTGGTTCACTTTTGCTTAGCTTAGTCTGTAACTTGAAAACTATGTACCGTATGGCCCTATAAACTGTGTTGGGATGAAAGCTAGCCACTTTGAGCAATGTGGGAAGTGCTGGGGCAGTTTGGGACAACAGGGCCAAAATGTCACTTTCACAGTCCCAAAGTGCCATTTTCACAGTAAAAGGCCTGGTTCACTTTTGCTTAGCTTAGTCTGTAACTTGAAAACTATGTACCGTATGGCCCTATAAACTGTGTTGGGATGAAAGCTAGCCACTTTGAGCAATGTGGGAAGTGCTGGGGCAGTTTGGGACAACAGGGCCAAAATGTCACTTTCACAGTCCCAAAGTGCCGTTTTCACAGTAAAAAAAAAAAGATTCATTTTGCTTAGCTTAGTCTGTAACTTGAAAACTATGTACCGTATGGCCCTATAAACTGTGTTGGGATGAAAGCTAGCCACTTTGAGCAATGTGGAAGTGCTGGGGCAGTTTGGGACAACAGGGCCAAAATGTCACTTTCACAGTCCCAAAGTGCCGTTTTCACAGTAAAAAAAAAAAGATTCATTTTGCTTAGCTTTGTCTGTAACTTGAAAACTATGTACCGTATGGCCCTATAAACTGTGTTGGGATGAAAGCTAGCCACTTTGAGCAATGTGGGAAGTGCTGGGGCAGTTTGGGACAACAGGGCCAAAATGTCACTTTCACAGTCCCAAAGTGCCATTTTCACAGTAAAAAGGCCTGGTTCACTTTTGCTTAGCTTAGTCTGTAACTTGAAAACTATGTACCGTATGGCCCTATAAACTGTGTTGGGATGAAAGCTAGCCACTTTGAGCATTGTGGCAAGAGCTGGGGCAGTTTGGGACAACAGGGAACGAACAGGGCCAAAATGTCACTTTCACAGTCCCAAAGTGCCATTTTCACAGTAAAAAGGCCTGGTTCACTTTTGCTTAGCTTAGTCTGTAACTTGAAAACTATGTACCGTATGGCCCTATAAACTGTGTTGGGATGAAAGCTAGCCACTTTGAGCAATGTGGGAAGTGCTGGGGCAGTTTGGGACAACAGGGCCAAAATGTCACTTTCACAGTCCCAAAGTGCCATTTTCACAGTAAAAGGCCTGGTTCACTTTTGCTTAGCTTAGTCTGTAACTTGAAAACTATGTACCGTATGGCCCTATAAACTGTGTTGGGATGAAAGCTAGCCACTTTGAGCAATGTGGGAAGTGCTGGGGCAGTTTGGGACAACAGGGCCAAAATGTCACTTTCACAGTCCCAAAGTGCCGTTTTCACAGTAAAAAAAAAAAGATTCATTTTGCTTAGCTTAGTCTGTAACTTGAAAACTATGTACCGTATGGCCCTATAAACTGTGTTGGGATGAAAGCTAGCCACTTTGAGCAATGTGGGAAGTGCTGGGGCAGTTTGGGACAACAGGGCCAAAATGTCACTTTCACAGTCCCAAAGTGCCATTTTCACAGTAAAAAGGCCTGGTTCACTTTGGCTTAGCTTAGTCTGTAACTTGAAAACTATGTACCGTATGGCCCTATAAACTGTGTTGGGATGAAAGCTAGCCACTTTGAGCAATGTGGGAAGTGCTGGGGCAGTTTGGGACAACAGGGCCAAAATGTCACTTTCACAGTCCCAAAGTGCCATTTTCACAGTAAAAAGGCCTGGTTCACTTTTGCTTAGCTTAGTCTGTAACTTGAAAACTATGTACCGTATGGCCCTATAAACTGTGTTGGGATGAAAGCTAGCCACTTTGAGCAATGTGGGAAGTGCTGGGGCAGTTTGGGACAACAGGGCCAAAATGTCACTTTCACAGTCCCAAAGTGCCGTTTTCACAGTAAAAAAAAAAAGATTCATTTTGCTTAGCTTAGTCTGTAACTTGAAAACTATGTACCGTATGGCCCTATAAACTGTGTTGGGATGAAAGCTAGCCACTTTGAGCAATGTGGGAAGTGCTGGGGCAGTTTGGGACAACAGGGCCAAAATGTCACTTTCACAGTCCCAAAGTGCCATTTTCACAGTAAAAAGGCCTGGTTCACTTTTGCTTAGCTTAGTCTGTAACTTGAAAACTATGTACCGTATGGCCCTATAAACTGTGTTGGGATGAAAGCTAGCCACTTTGAGCAATGTGGGAAGTGCTGGGGCAGTTTGGGACAACAGGGCCAAAATGTCACTTTCACAGTCCCAAAGTGCCATTTTCACAGTAAAAAGGCCTGGTTCACTTTTGCTTAGCTTAGTCTGTAACTTGAAAACTATGTACCGTATGGCCCTATAAACTGTGTTGGGATGAAAGCTAGCCACTTTGAGCAATGTGGGAAGTGCTGGGGCAGTTTGGGACAACAGGGCCAAAATGTCACTTTCACAGTCCCAAAGTGCCATTTTCACAGTAAAAAGGCCTGGTTCACTTTTGCTTAGCTTAGTCTGTAACTTGAAAACTATGTACCGTATGGCCCTATAAACTGTGTTGGGATGAAAGCTAGCCACTTTGAGCATTGTGGCAAGAGCTGGGGCAGTTTGGGACAACAGGGAACGAACAGGGCCAAAATGTCACTTTCACATTTCCAAAGTGCCATTTTCACAGTAAAAAAAAAGAGATTCATTTTGCTTAGCTTTGTCTGTAACTTGAAAACTATGTACCGTATGGCCCTATAAACTGTGTTGGGATGAAAGCTAGCCACTTTGAGCAATGTGGGAAGTGCTGGGGCAGTTTGGGACAACAGGGCCAAAATGTCACTTTCACAGTCCCAAAGTGCCATTTTCACAGTAAAAAGGCCTGGTTCACTTTTGCTTAGCTTAGTCTGTAACTTGAAAACTATGTACCGTATGGCCCTATAAACTGTGTTGGGATGAAAGCTAGCCACTTTGAGCAATGTGGGAAGTGCTGGGGCAGTTTGGGACAACAGGGCCAAAATGTCACTTTCACAGTCCCAAAGTGCCATTTTCACAGTAAAAAGGCCTGGTTCACTTTTGCTTAGCTTAGTCTGTAACTTGAAAACTATGTACCGTATGGCCCTATAAACTGTGTTGGGATGAAAGCTAGCCACTTTGAGCAATGTGGGAAGTGCTGGGGCAGTTTGGGACAACAGGGCCAAAATGTCACTTTCACAGTCCCAAAGTGCCGTTTTCACAGTAAAAAAAAAAAGATTCATTTTGCTTAGCTTTGTCTGTAACTTGAAAACTATGTACCGTATGGCCCTATAAACTGTGTTGGGATGAAAGCTAGCCACTTTGAGCAATGTGGGAAGTGCTGGGGCAGTTTGGGACAACAGGGCCAAAATGTCACTTTCACAGTCCCAAAGTGCCATTTTCACAGTAAAAAGGCCTGGTTCACTTTTGCTTAGCTTAGTCTGTAACTTGAAAACTATGTACCGTACGGCCCTATAAACTGTGTTGGGATGAAAGCTAGCCACTTTGAGCATTGTGGCAAGAGCTGGGGCAGTTTGGGACAACAGGGAACGAACAGGGCCAAAATGTCACTTTCACAGTCCCAAAGTGCCATTTTCACAGTAAAAAGGCCTGGTTCACTTTTGCTTAGCTTAGTCTGTAACTTGAAAACTATGTACCGTATGGCCCTATAAACTGTGTTGGGATGAAAGCTAGCCACTTTGAGCAATGTGGGAAGTGCTGGGGCAGTTTGGGACAACAGGGCCAAAATGTCACTTTCACAGTCCCAAAGTGCCATTTTCACAGTAAAAAGGCCTGGTTCACTTTTGCTTAGCTTAGTCTGTAACTTGAAAACTATGTACCGTATGGCCCTATAAACTGTGTTGGGATGAAAGCTAGCCACTTTGAGCAATGTGGGAAGTGCTGGGGCAGTTTGGGACAACAGGGCCAAAATGTCACTTTCACAGTCCCAAAGTGCCATTTTCACAGTAAAAAGGCCTGGTTCACTTTTGCTTAGCTTAGTCTGTAACTTGAAAACTATGTACCGTATGGCCCTATAAACTGTGTTGGGATGAAAGCTAGCCACTTTGAGCAATGTGGGAAGTGCTGGGGCAGTTTGGGACAACAGGGCCAAAATGTCACTTTCACAGTCCCAAAGTGCCATTTTCACAGTAAAAAGGCCTGGTTCACTTTTGCTTAGCTTAGTCTGTAACTTGAAAACTATGTACCGTATGGCCCTATAAACTGTGTTGGGATGAAAGCTAGCCACTTTGAGCAATGTGGGAAGTGCTGGGGCAGTTTGGGACAACAGGGCCAAAATGTCACTTTCACAGTCCCAAAGTGCCATTTTCACAGTAAAAGGCCTGGTTCACTTTTGCTTAGCTTAGTCTGTAACTTGAAAACTATGTACCGTATGGCCCTATAAACTGTGTTGGGATGAAAGCTAGCCACTTTGAGCAATGTGGGAAGTGCTGGGGCAGTTTGGGACAACAGGGCCAAAATGTCACTTTCACAGTCCCAAAGTGCCGTTTTCACAGTAAAAAAAAAAAGATTCATTTTGCTTAGCTTTGTCTGTAACTTGAAAACTATGTACCGTATGGCCCTATAAACTGTGTTGGGATGAAAGCTAGCCACTTTGAGCAATGTGGGAAGTGCTGGGGCAGTTTGGGACAACAGGGCCAAAATGTCACTTTCACAGTCCCAAAGTGCCGTTTTCACAGTAAAAAGGCCTGGTTCACTTTTGCTTAGCTTAGTCTGTAACTTGAAAACTATGTACCGTATGGCCCTATAAACTGTGTTGGGATGAAAGCTAGCCACTTTGAGCAATGTGGGAAGTGCTGGGGCAGTTTGGGACAACAGGGCCAAAATGTCACTTTCACAGTCCCAAAGTGCCATTTTCACAGTAAAAAGAAAAAGATTAATTTTGCTTAGCTTAGTCTGTAACTTGAAAACTATGTACCGTATGGCCCTATAAACTGTGTTGGGATGAAAGCTAGCCACTTTGAGCAATGTGGGAAGTGCTGGGGCAGTTTGGGACAACAGGGCCAAAATGTCACTTTCACAGTCCCAAAGTGCCATTTTCACAGTAAAAAGGCCTGTTTCACTTTTGCTTAGCTTAGTCTGTAACTTGAAAACTATGTACCGTATGGCCCTATAAACTGTGTTGGGATGAAAGCTAGCCACTTTGAGCATTGTGGCAAGAGCTGGGGCAGTTTGGGACAACAGGGAACGAACAGGGCCAAAATGTCACTTTCACATTTCCAAAGTGCCATTTTCACAGTAAAAAAAAAGAGATTCATTTTGCTTAGCTTTGTCTGTAACTTGAAAACTATGTACCGTATGGCCCTATAAACTGTGTTGGGATGAAAGCTAGCCACTTTGAGCAATGTGGGAAGTGCTGGGGCAGTTTGGGACAACAGGGCCAAAATGTCACTTTCACAGTCCCAAAGTGCCATTTTCACAGTAAAAAGGCCTGGTTCACTTTTGCTTAGCTTAGTCTGTAACTTGAAAACTATGTACCGTATGGCCCTATAAACTGTGTTGGGATGAAAGCTAGCCACTTTGAGCAATGTGGGAAGTGCTGGGGCAGTTTGGGACAACAGGGCCAAAATGTCACTTTCACAGTCCCAAAGTGCCGTTTTCACAGTAAAAAAAAAAGATTCATTTTGCTTAGCTTTGTCTGTAACTTGAAAACTATGTACCGTATGGCCCTATAAACTGTGTTGGGATGAAAGCTAGCCACTTTGAGCAATGTGGGAAGTGCTGGGGCAGTTTGGGACAACAGGGCCAAAATGTCACTTTCACAGTCCCAAAGTGCCATTTTCACAGTAAAATTCCTGGTTCACTTTTGCTTAGCTTAGTCTGTAACTTGAAAACTATGTACCGTATGGCCCTATAAACTGTGTTGGGATGAAAGCTAGCCACTTTGAGCATTGTGGCAAGAGCTGGGGCAGTTTGGGACAACAGGGAACGAACAGGGCCAAAATGTCACTTTCACAGTCCCAAAGTGCCATTTTCACAGTAAAAAGGCCTGGTTCACTTTTGCTTAGCTTAGTCTGTAACTTGAAAACTATGTACCGTATGGCCCTATAAACTGTGTTGGGATGAAAGCTAGCCACTTTGAGCAATGTGGGAAGTGCTGGGGCAGTTTGGGACAACAGGGCCAAAATGTCACTTTCACAGTCCCAAAGTGCCATTTTCACAGTAAAAGGCCTGGTTCACTTTTGCTTAGCTTAGTCTGTAACTTGAAAACTATGTACCGTATGGCCCTATAAACTGTGTTGGGATGAAAGCTAGCCACTTTGAGCAATGTGGGAAGTGCTGGGGCAGTTTGGGACAACAGGGCCAAAATGTCACTTTCACAGTCCCAAAGTGCCGTTTTCACAGTAAAAAAAAAAAGATTCATTTTGCTTAGCTTAGTCTGTAACTTGAAAACTATGTACCGTATGGCCCTATAAACTGTGTTGGGATGAAAGCTAGCCACTTTGAGCAATGTGGGAAGTGCTGGGGCAGTTTGGGACAACAGGGCCAAAATGTCACTTTCACAGTCCCAAAGTGCCGTTTTCACAGTAAAAAAAAAAAGATTCATTTTGCTTAGCTTTGTCTGTAACTTGAAAACTATGTACCGTATGGCCCTATAAACTGTGTTGGGATGAAAGCTAGCCACTTTGAGCAATGTGGGAAGTGCTGGGGCAGTTTGGGACAACAGGGCCAAAATGTCACTTTCACAGTCCCAAAGTGCCATTTTCACAGTAAAAAGGCCTGGTTCACTTTTGCTTAGCTTAGTCTGTAACTTGAAAACTATGTACCGTATGGCCCTATAAACTGTGTTGGGATGAAAGCTAGCCACTTTGAGCATTGTGGCAAGAGCTGGGGCAGTTTGGGACAACAGGGAACGAACAGGGCCAAAATGTCACTTTCACAGTCCCAAAGTGCCATTTT
>NW_027665589.1:0-2000 GCF_963924005.1 Protomyctophum bolini
GTAGATCCGTTCCTCACCTGTACCTGAAGCCCGGCATCATGACCCTGGTCTTGTAGATCCGTTCCTCACCTGTACCTGAAGCCCAGCGTCATGACTCTGGTCTTGTAGATCCGTTCCTCACCTGTACCTGAAGCCCAGCGTCATGACCCTGGTCTTGTAGATCCGTTCCTCACCTGTACCTGAAGCCCAGCGTCATGACCCTGGTCTTGTAGATCCGTTCCTCACCTGTACCTGAAGCCCGGCGTCATGACCCTGGTCTTGTAGATCCGTTCCTCACCTGTACCTGAAGCCCGGCGTCATGACCCTGGTCTTGTAGATCCGTTCCTCACCTGTACCTGAAGCCCAGCATCATGAGCCCGTTGACCCAGTGCTCAGCCAGGTGGTCTTGTAGATCATATCTGATCTGAGCCCAGAGCAGCGGAGGGAGGCGGAGCAACGAGGGGTTGGGCGGCAGCGACGCCCTGTACGCGTCACTGATGACATCATCGTCCAGGGACAGCACGTCACGGAGCTCCGCCTCCAGCAGACCCTCCCTGGGGGCGGAGTCACGTTTAGGTTTGTTTCTTTACTTTCTATTCCGTCTCCTCCGTGTGTGGCTCCGCCTCCACGGAGGAACAGACAGATCAACAGAACTCGTACTAGGCATTGAAAGACTTGACGAGACGTGGATGTAGAATTTGTTGGTTGTTTACTTCACCCTTCTTCATAAACTTTACAATGCTTTTCCAGCAATTTGTGAAACTGAAAACAAATGCACAAAAAAGCTCTCAATAAAACATGAATGTAATGCCTAAATCAGCTAGACAAAAACACTGCATTACAAATGACAAACAAGTAATATCAAATGGCATGGTAGACTTATTGACCATAAATCTCACAAAATATGCATCATTACTTCATCTCAAAGATGAAACATATAACATAAACTCACAGACAAAGCTTCTCCAAGGCTCAAAACAGGTGGATGGCAAGAGTTGCAATAATTCTGTCACATCTGTAGAACATACTGTGTTGTGAAACAAAATGGCTGACCAGGAAGTAAAGGCTTGTGACATGTGATCACAGCTACCAATAACAACACAGGGAAACTAGAACACATTAGCTGACAGCAGTCCTCAAAGCAACCACTAGATGATGCTAAATACTATTTTCCGTCGAGGGGCATGACACTTTCATTTTTTCTTTCTTTCTTAATTCCCTCAGCTGCATTTCGAAGTCCCTCTCCACATAATTATTACCGTAGAGGGTATACGCATGCATACAGTGAATATGGCAGATGGAGTGGCAAATTAAATCTTCCAAAAAAATGTTTAGTCAGTTCAGATAAGTCCACTGACACTCACATAATATGTGAGTGTCAGTGGACTTATCTGTAATGTATATAATTTATATACATTACCTGCACATGACTGTACATTCATTCAAACTTCTAACTCGTGACTGGGGAGGAACTCCGGGACATACTGTACTGCTCTGGGTCTAATAATCATTACATCCTGATATATATTTCTACGCTTGTTATGTGTGTAGGAGCCATTTCACTGTGTTTTGTATTTTTTTGATTATTATTTCTGTTAATTGGCTAATTGGTTTATTATTTTGGGCACAGACGGGCACGCCTCCCAGGCCTAGGGTTTAATTATGGACAGGTGTGGGGGAATAATTCATGCACCTACGTGGAGACATGCAGCACAGAAGAATGAGTAAATGTATGTATTATGCACTTTATTTCCAGTAAAAGCAAAGCAAAATGAATGCAACTTGTGGACATTGAATTCCTTCATGCCTGCGTAAACCTACACCCATAGAATGGGTGCATCAGTGGGTTTGTCATTGAAATGTTTGAAAGCTGACAAACAGCACTTACAACAATGTGTATTCTATATGGACAATCAAAATCAGTTGGGAATATTACATTTTGATGTGGTGTCATAATTACATACGGCACACTGACTATCACGACAATGAAAACAGGTTGCAGACCCATGAATGCAATCAAA
>NW_027665587.1:0-51652 GCF_963924005.1 Protomyctophum bolini
ATGGGTTATAGCCCATGTTTTTTGAAATTTTGAAAAAAAAAGTTAGCCTCGTTTCTCATAATTTTGGACCGTGGGCTATAGCCCATATCGTACGGCATACTATAGCGCGCCGTTTTTCATTATTTTTGAGGATTTGAAAAAAATGACGAAATGACAAAAACGATGGGTTATAGCCCATGTTTTTTTAAATTTTGAAAAAAAAAGTTAGCCTCGTTTCTCATCATTTTGGACCGTGGGCTATAGCCCATATCGTACGGCATACTATAGCGCGCCGTTTTTCATCATTTTTGAGGATTTGAAAAAAATGACGAAATGACAAAAACGATGGGTTATAGCCCATGTTTTTTGAAATTTTGGAAAAAAAAGTTAGCCTCGTTTCTCATCATTTTGGACCGTGGGCTATAGCCCATATCGTACGGCATACTATAGCGCGCCGTTTTTCATCATTTTTGAGGATTTGAAAAAAATGACGAAATGACAAAAACGATGGGTTATAGCCCATGTTTTTTTTAATTTTGAAAAAAAAAGTTAGCCTCGTTTCTCATCATTTTGGACCGTGGGCTATAGCCCATATCGTACGGCATACTATAGCGCGCCGTTTTTCATCATTTTTGAGGATTTGAAAAAAATTACGAAATGACAAAAACGATGGGTTATAGCCCATGTTTTTTGAAATTTTGAAAAAAAAAGTTAGCCTCGTTTCTCATCATTTTGGACCGTGGGCTATAGCCCATATCGTACGGCATACTATAGCGCGCCGTTTTTCATCATTTTTGAGGATTTGAAAAAAATGACGAAATGACAAAAACGATGGGTTATAGCCCATGTTTTTTGAAATTTTGAAAAAAAAAGTTAGCCTCGTTTCTCATCATTTTGGACCGTGGGCTATAGCCCATATCGTACGGCATACTATAGCGCGCCGTTTTTCATCATTTTTGAGGATTTTAAAAAAATTACGAAATGACAAAAACGATGGGTTATAGCCCATGTTTTTTTAAATTTTGAAAAAAAAAGTTAGCCTCGTTTCTCATCATTTTGGACCGTGAGCTATAGCCCATATCGTACGGCATACTATAGCGCGCCGTTTTTCATCATTTTTGAGGATTTGAAAAAAATGACGAAATGACAAAAACGATGGGTTATAGCCCATGTTTTTTTAAATTTTGAAAAAAAAAGTTAGCCTCGTTTCTCATCATTTTGGACCGTGAGCTATAGCCCATATCGTACGGCATACTATAGCGCGCCGTTTTTCATCATTTTTGAGGATTTGAAAAAAATGACGAAATGACAAAAACGATGGGTTATAGCCCATGTTTTTTGAAATTTTGAAAAGAAAAGTTAGCCTCGTTTCTCATCATTTTGGACCGTTGGCTATAGCCCATATCGTACGGCATACTATAGCGCACCGTTTTTCATCATTTTTGAGGATTTGAAAAAAATGACGAAATGTCAAAAACGATGGGTTATAGCCCATGTTTTTTGAAATTTTGAAAAAAAAAGTTAGCCTCGTTTCTCATCATTTTGGACCGTGGGCTATAGCCCATATCGTACGGCATACTATAGCGCGCCGTTTTTCATCATTTTTGAGGATTTGAAAAAAATGACGAAATGACAAAAACGATGGGTTATAGCCCATGTTTTTTGAAATTTTGAAAAAAAAAGTTAGCCTCGTTTCTCATCATTTTGGACCGTGGGCTATAGCCCATATCGTACGGCATACTATAGCGCGCCGTTTTTCATCATTTTTGAGGATTTGAAAAAAATGACGAAATGACAAAAACGATGGGTTATAGCCCATGTTTTTTGAAATTTTGAAAAAAAAAGTTAGCCTCGTTTCTCATCATTTTGGACCGTGGGCTATAGCCCATATCGTACGGCATACTATAGCGCGCCGTTTTTCATCATTTTTGAGGATTTGAAAAAAATGACGAAATGACAAAAACGATGGGTTATAGCCCATGTTTTTATTTTGAAAAAAAAAGTTAGCCTCGTTTCTCATCATTTTGGACCGTGGGCTATAGCCCATATCGTACGGCATACTATAGTGCGCCGTTTTTCATCATTTTTGAGGATTTAAAAAAAATTACGAAATGACAAAAACGATGGGTTATAGCCCATGTTTTTTTTAATTTTGAAAAAAAAAGTTAGCCTCGTTTCTCATCATTTTGGACCGTGGGCTATAGCCCATATCGTACGGCATACTATAGCGCGCCGTTTTTCATCATTTTTGAGGATTTGAAAAAAATGACGAAATGACAAAAACGATGGGTTATAGCCCATGTTTTTTTTAATTTTGAAAAAAAAAGTTAGCCTCGTTTCTCATCATTTTGGACCGTGGGCTATAGCCCATATCGTACGGCATACTATAGCGCGCCGTTTTTCATCATTTTTGAGGATTTGAAAAAAATGACGAAATGACAAAAACGATGGGTTATTGCCCATGTTTTTTGAAATTTTGAAAAAAAAAGTTAGCCTCGTTTCTCATCATTTTGGACCGTGGGCTATAGCCCATATCGTACGGCATACTATAGCGCGCCGTTTTTCATCATTTTTGAGGATTTGAAAAAAATGACGAAATGACAAAAACGATGGGTTATAGCCCATGTTTTTTTAAATTTTGAAAAAAGAAGTTAGCCTCGTTTCTCATCATTTTGGACCGTGGGCTATAGCCCATATCGTACGGCATACTATAGCGCGCCGTTTTTCATCATTTTTGAGGATTTGAAAAAAATGACGAAATGACAAAAACGATGGGTTATAGCCCATGTTTTTTTTTATTTTGAAAAAAAAAGTTAGCCTCGTTTCTCATCATTTTGGACCGTGGGCTATAGCCCATATCGTACGGCATACTATAGCGTGCCGTTTTTCATCATTTTTGAGGATTTGAAAAAAATGACGAAATGACAAAAACGATGGGTTATAGCCCATGTTTTTTTTAATTTTGAAAAAAAAAGTTAGCCTCGTTTCTCATCATTTTGGACCGTGGGCTATAGCCCATATCGTACGGCATACTATAGCGCGCCGTTTTTCATCATTTTTGAGGATTTGAAAAAAATGACGAAATGACAAAAACGATGGGTTATAGCCCATGCTTTTTTAAATTTTGAAAAAAGAAGTTAGCCTCGTTTCTCATCATTTTGGACCGTGGGCTATAGCCCATATCGTACGGCATACTATAGCGCGCCGTTTTTCATCATTTTTGAGGATTTTAAAAAAATGACGAAATGACAAAAACGATGGGTTATAGCCCATGTTTTTTTTTTTTTTGAAAAAAAAAGTTAGCCTCGTTTCTCATCATTTTGGACCGTGGGCTATAGCCCATATCGTACGGCATACTATAGCGCGCCGTTTTTCATCATTTTTGAGGATTTGAAAAAAATGACGAAATGACAAAAACGATGGGTTATAGCCCATGTTTTTTGAAATTTTGAAAAAAAAAGTTAGCCTCGTTTCTCATCATTTTGGACCGTGGGCTATAGCCCATATCGTACGGCATACTATAGCGCGCCGTTTTTCATCATTTTTGAGGATTTGAAAAAAATGACGAAATGACAAAAACGATGGGTTATAGCCCATGTTTTTTTTTATTTTGAAAAAAAAAGTTAGCCTCGTTTCTCATCATTTTGGACCGTGGGCTATAGCCCATATCGTACGGCATACTATAGCGTGCCGTTTTTCATCATTTTTGAGGATTTGAAAAAAATGACGAAATGACAAAAACGATGGGTTATAGCCCATGTTTTTTTTAATTTTGAAAAAAAAAGTTAGCCTCGTTTCTCATCATTTTGGACCGTGGGCTATAGCCCATATCGTACGGCATACTATAGCGCGCCGTTTTTCATCATTTTTGAGGATTTGAAAAAAATGACGAAATGACAAAAACGATGGGTTATAGCCCATGCTTTTTTAAATTTTGAAAAAAGAAGTTAGCCTCGTTTCTCATCATTTTGGACCGTGGGCTATAGCCCATATCGTACGGCATACTATAGCGCGCCGTTTTTCATCATTTTTGAGGATTTTAAAAAAATGACGAAATGACAAAAACGATGGGTTATAGCCCATGTTTTTTTTTTTTTTGAAAAAAAAAGTTAGCCTCGTTTCTCATCATTTTGGACCGTGGGCTATAGCCCATATCGTACGGCATACTATAGCGCGCCGTTTTTCATCATTTTTGAGGATTTGAAAAAAATGACGAAATGACAAAAACGATGGGTTATAGCCCATGTTTTTTGAAATTTTGAAAAAAAAAGTTAGCCTCGTTTCTCATCATTTTGGACCGTGGGCTATAGCCCATATCGTACGGCATACTATAGCGCGCCGTTTTTCATCATTTTTGAGGATTTGAAAAAAATGACGAAATGACAAAAACGATGGGTTATAGCCCATGTTTTTTTTAATTTTGAAAAAAAAAAGTTAGCCTCGTTTCTCATCATTTTGGACCGTGGGCTATAGCCCATATCGTACGGCATACTATAGCGCGCCGTTTTTCATCATTTTTGAGGATTTGAAAAAAATGACGAAATGACAAAAACGATGGGTTATAGCCCATGTTTTTTGAAATTTTGAAAAAAAAAGTTAGCCTCGTTTCTCATCATTTTGGACCGTGGGCTATAGCCCATATCGTACGGCATACTATAGCGCGCCGTTTTTCATCATTTTTGAGGATTTGAAAAAAATGACGAAATGACAAAAACGATGGGTTATAGCCCATGTTTTTTTTAATTTTGAAAAAAAAAAGTTAGCCTCGTTTCTCATCATTTTGGACCGTGAGCTATAGCCCATATCGTACGGCATACTATAGCGCGCCGTTTTTCATCATTTTTGAGGATTTCGTTTTTTTTACGAAATGACAAAAACGATGGGTTATAGCCCATGTTTTTTTAAATTTTGGAAAAAAAAGTTAGCCTCGTTTCTCATCATTTTGGACCGTGGGCTATAATAGCCCATATCGTACGGCATACTATAGCGCGCCGTTTTTCATCATTTTTGAGGATTTGAAAAAAATGACAAAATGACAAAAACGATGGGTTATAGCCCATGTTTTTTGAAATTTTGGAAAAAAAAGTTAGCCTTGTTTCTCATCATTTTGGACCGTGGGCTATAGCCCATATCGTACGGCATACTATAGCGTGCCGTTTTTCATCATTTTTGAGGATTTGAAAAAAATGACGAAATGACAAAAACTATGGGTTATAGCCCATGTTTTTTGAAATTTTGAAAAAAAAATTAGCCTCGTTTCTCATCATTTTGGACCGTGGGCTATAGCCCATATCGTACGGCATACTATAGCGCGCCGTTTTTCATCATTTTTGAGGATTTGAAAAAAATGACGAAATGACAAAAACGATGGGTTATAGCCCATGTTTTTTGAAATTTTGAAAAAAAAAGTTAGCCTCGTTTCTCATCATTTTGGACCGTGGGCTATAGCCCATATCGTACGGCATACTATAGCGCGCCGTTTTTCATCATTTTTGAGGATTTGAAAAAAATGACGAAATGACAAAAACGATGGGTTATAGCCCATGTTTTTTGAAATTTTGAAAAAAAAAGTTAGCCTCGTTTCTCATCATTTTGGACCGTGGGCTATAGCCCATATCGTACGGCATACTATAGCGCGCCGTTTTTCATCATTTTTGAGGATTTGAAAAAAATTACGAAATGACAAAAACGATGGGTTATAGCCCATGTTTTTTGAAATTTTGAAAAAAAAAGTTAGCCTCGTTTCTCATCATTTTGGACCGTGGGCTATAGCCCATATCGTACGGCATACTATAGCGCGCCGTTTTTCATCATTTTTGAGGATTTGAAAAAAATGACGAAATGACAAAAACGATGGGTTATAGCCCATGTTTTTTGAAAATTTGAAAAAAAAGTTAGCCTCGTTTCTCATCATTTTGGACCGTGGGCTATAGCCCATATCGTACGGCATACTATAGCGCGCCGTTTTTCATCATTTTTGAGGATTTGAAAAAAATGACGAAATGACAAAAACGATGGGTTATAGCCCATGTTTTTTGAAATTTTGAAAAAAAAAGTTAGCCTCGTTTCTCATCATTTTGGACCGTGGGCTATAGCCCATATCGTACGGCATACTATAGCGCGCCGTTTTTCATCATTTTTGAGGATTTGAAAAAAATGACAAAATGACAAAAACGATGGGTTATAGCCCATGTTTTTTGAAATTTTGGAAAAAAAAGTTAGCCTTGTTTCTCATCATTTTGGACCGTGGGCTATAGCCCATATCGTACGGCATACTATAGCGTGCCGTTTTTCATCATTTTTGAGGATTTGAAAAAAATGACGAAATGACAAAAACGATGGGTTATAGCCCATGTTTTTTGAAATTTTGAAAAAAAAATTAGCCTCGTTTCTCATCATTTTGGACCGTGGGCTATAGCCCATATCGTACGGCATACTATATCGCGCCGTTTTTCATCATTTTTGAGGATTTGAAAAAAATGACGAAATGACAAAAACGATGGGTTATAGCCCATGTTTTTTGAAATTTTGAAAAAAAAAGTTAGCCTCGTTTCTCATCATTTTGGACCGTGGGCTATAGCCCATATCGTACGGCATACTATAGCGCGCCGTTTTTCATCATTTTTGAGGATTTGAAAAAAATGACGAAATGACAAAAACGATGGGTTATAGCCCATGTTTTTTGAAATTTTGAAAAAAAAAGTTAGCCTCGTTTCTCATCATTTTGGACCGTGGGCTATAGCCCATATCGTACGGCATACTATAGCGCGCCGTTTTTCATCATTTTTGAGGATTTGAAAAAAATGACGAAATGACAAAAACGATGGGTTATAGCCCATGTTTTTTGAAATTTTGAAAAAAAAGTTAGCCTCGTTTCTCATCATTTTGGACCGTGGGCTATAGCCCATATCGTACGGCATACTATAGCGCGCCGTTTTTCATCATTTTTGAGGATTTGAAAAAAATGACGAAATGACAAAAACGATGGGTTATAGCCCATGTTTTTTGAAATTTTGAAAAAGAAAGTTAGCCTCGTTTCTCATCATTTTGGACCGTGGGCTATAGCCCATATCGTACGGCATACTATAGCGCGCCGTTTTTCATCATTTTTGAGGATTTGAAAAAAATGACAAAATGACAAAAACGATGGGTTATAGCCCATGTTTTTTGAAATTTTGGAAAAAAAAGTTAGCCTTGTTTCTCATCATTTTGGACCGTGGGCTATAGCCCATATCGTACGGCATACTATAGCGTGCCGTTTTTCATCATTTTTGAGGATTTGAAAAAAATGACGAAATGACAAAAACGATGGGTTATAGCCCATGTTTTTTGAAATTTTGAAAAAAAACTTAGCCTCGTTTCTCATCATTTTGGACCGTGGGCTATAGCCCATATCGTACGGCATACTATAGCGCGCCGTTTTTCATCATTTTTGAGGATTTGAAAAAAATGACGAAATGACAAAAACGATGGGTTATAGCCCATGTTTTTTGAAATTTTGAAAAAAAAGGTTAGCCTCGTTTCTCATCATTTTGGACCGTGGGCTATAGCCCATATCGTACGGCATACTATAGCGCGCCGTTTTTCATCATTTTTGAGGATTTGAAAAAAATGACGAAATGACAAAAACGATGGGTTATAGCCCATGTTTTTTGAAATTTTGAAAAAAAAGAAGTTAGCCTCGTTTCTCATCATTTTGGACCGTGGGCTATAGCCCATATCGTACGGCATACTATAGCGCGCCGTTTTTCATCATTTTTGAGGATTTGAAAAAAATGACAAAATGACAAAAACGATGGGTTATAGCCCATGTTTTTTGAAATTTTGAAAAAAAAAGTTACCCTCGTTTCTCATCATTTTGTACCGTGGGCTATAGCCCATATCGTACGGCATACTATAGCGCGCCGTTTTTCATCATTTTTGAGGATTTGAAAAAAATGACGAAATGACAAAAACGATGGGTTATAGCCCATGTTTTTTTACATTTTGAAAAAAAAAGTTAGCCTCGTTTCTCATCATTTTGGACCGTGGGCTATAGCCCATATCGTACGGCATACTATAGCGCGCCGTTTTTCATCATTTTTGAGGATTTGAAAAAAATGACGAAATGACAAAAACGATGGGTTATAGCCCATGTTTTTTGAAATTTTGAAAAAAAAAGTTAGCCTCGTTTCTCATCATTTTGGACCGTGGGCTATAGCCCATATCGTACGGCATACTATAGCGCGCCGTTTTTCATCATTTTTGAGGATTTGAAAAAAATGACAAAATGACAAAAACGATGGGTTATAGCCCATGTTTTTTGAAATTTTGGAAAAAAAAGTTAGCCTTGTTTCTCATCATTTTGGACCGTGGGCTATAGCCCATATCGTACGGCATACTATAGCGTGCCGTTTTTCATCATTTTTGAGGATTTGAAAAAAATGACGAAATGACAAAAACGATGGGTTATAGCCCATGTTTTTTGAAATTTTGAAAAAAAAACTTAGCCTCGTTTCTCATCATTTTGGACCGTGGGCTATAGCCCATATCGTACGGCATACTATAGCGCGCCGTTTTTCATCATTTTTGAGGATTTGAAAAAAATGACGAAATGACAAAAACGATGGGTTATAGCCCATGTTTTTTGAAATTTTGAAAAAAAAGGTTAGCCTCGTTTCTCATCATTTTGGACCGTGGGCTATAGCCCATATCGTACGGCATACTATAGCGCGCCGTTTTTCATCATTTTTGAGGATTTGAAAAAAATGACGAAATGACAAAAACGATGGGTTTTAGCCCATGTTTTTTGAAATTTTGAAAAAAAAGAAGTTAGCCTCGTTTCTCATCATTTTGGACCGTGGGCTATAGCCCATATCGTACGGCATACTATAGCGCGCCGTTTTTCATCATTTTTGAGGATTTGAAAAAAATGACGAAATGACAAAAACGATGGGTTATAGCCCATGTTTTTTTACATTTTGAAAAAAAAAGTTAGCCTCGTTTCTCATCATTTTGGACCGTGGGCTATAGCCCATATCGTACAGCATACTATAGCGCGCCGTTTTTCATCATTTTTGAGGATTTGAAAAAAATGACGAAATGACAAAAACGATGGGTTATAGCCCATGTTTTTTGAAATTTTGAAAAAAAAGGTTAGCCTCGTTTCTCATCATTTTGGACCGTGGGCTATAGCCCATATCGTACGGCATACTATAGCGCGCCGTTTTTCATCATTTTTGAGGATTTGAAAAAAATGACGAAATGACAAAAACGATGGGTTATAGCCCATGTTTTTTGAAATTTTGAAAAAAAAAGTTAGCCTCGTTTCTCATCATTTTGGACCGTGGGCTATAGCCCATATCGTACGGCATACTATAGCGCGCCGTTTTTCATCATTTTTGAGGATTTGAAAAAAATGACAAAATGACAAAAACGATGGGTTATAGCCCATGTTTTTTGAAATTTTGAAAAAAAAAGTTAGCCTCGTTTCTCATCATTTTGGACCGTGGGCTATAGCCCATATCGTACGGCATACTATAGCGCGCCGTTTTTCATCATTTTTGAGGATTTGAAAAAAATGACGAAATGACAAAAACGATGGGTTATAGCCCATGTTTTTTGAAATTTTGAAAAAAAAAGTTAGCCTCGTTTCTCATCATTTTGGACCGTGGGCTATAGCCCATATCGTACGGCATACTATAGCGCGCCGTTTTTCATCATTTTTGAGGATTTGAAAAAAATGACGAAATGAAAAAAACGATGGGTTATAGCCCATGTTTTTTGAAATTTTGAAAAAAAAGGTTAGCCTCGTTTCTCATCATTTTGGACCGTGGGCTATAGCCCATATCGTACGGCATACTATAGCGCGCCGTTTTTCATCATTTTTGAGGATTTGAAAAAAATGACGAAATGACAAAAACGATGGGTTATAGCCCATGTTTTTTGAAATTTTGAAAAAAAAAGTTAGCCTCGTTTCTCATCATTTTGGACCGTGGGCTATAGCCCATATCGTACGGCATACTATAGTGCGCCGTTTTTCATCATTTTTGAGGATTTGAAAAAAATGACGAAATGACAAAAACGATGGGTTATAGCCCATGTTTTTTGAAATTTTGAAAAAAAAGTTAGCCTCGTTTCTCATCATTTTGGACCGTGGGCTATAGCCCATATCGTACGGCATACTATAGCGCGCCGTTTTTCATCATTTTTGAGGATTTGAAAAAAATGACGAAATGACAAAAACGATGGGTTATAGCCCATGTTTTTTGAAATTTTGAAAAAAAAAGTTAGCCTCGTTTCTCATCATTTTGGACCGTGGGCTATAGCCCATATCGTACGGCATACTATAGCGCGCCGTTTTTCATCATTTTTGAGGATTTGAAAAAAATGACGAAATGACAAAAACGATGGGTTATAGCCCATGTTTTTTGAAATTTTGAAAAAAAAAGTTAGCCTTGTTTCTCATCATTTTGGACCGTGGGCTATAGCCCATATCGTACGGCATACTATAGCGTGCCGTTTTTCATCATTTTTGAGGATTTGAAAAAAATGACGAAATGACAAAAACGATGGGTTATAGCCCATGTTTTTTGAAATTTTGAAAAAAAAACTTAGCCAAGTTTCTCATCATTTTGGACCATGGGCTATAGCCCATATCGTACGGCATACTATAGCGCGCCGTTTTTCATCATTTTTGAGGATTTGAAAAAAATGACGAAATGACAAAAACGATGGGTTATAGCCCATGTTTTTTGAAATTTTGAAAAAAAAAGTTAGCCTCGTTTCTCATCATTTTGGACCGTGGGCTATAGCCCATATCGTACGGCATACTATAGTGCGCCGTTTTTCATCATTTTTGAGGATTTGAAAAAAATGACGAAATGACAAAAACGATGGGTTATAGCCCATGTTTTTTGAAATTTCGAAAAAAAAGTTAGCCTCGTTTCTCATCATTTTGGACCGTGGGCTATAGCCCATATCGTACGGCATACTATAGCGCGCCGTTTTTCATCATTTTTGAGGATTTGAAAAAAATGACGAAATGACAAAAACGATGGGTTATAGCCCATGTTTTTTGAAATTTTGAAAAAAAAGGTTAGCCTCGTTTCTCATCATTTTGGACCGTGGGCTATAGCCCATATCGTACGGCATACTATAGCGCGCCGTTTTTCATCATTTTTGAGGATTTGAAAAAAATGAAGAAATGACAAAAACGATGGGTTATAGTCCATGTTTTTTGAAAATTTGAAAAAAAAAGTTAGCCTCGTTTCTCATCATTTTGGACCGTGGGCTATAGCCCATATCGTACGGCATACTATAGCGCGCCGTTTTTCATCATTTTTGAGGATTTGAAAAAAATGACGAAATGAAAAAAACAATGGGTTATAGCCCATGTTTTTTGAAATTTTGAAAAAAAAAGTTAGCCTCGTTTCTCATCATTTTGGACCGTGGGCTATAGCCCATATCGTACGGCATACTATAGCGCGCCGTTTTTCATCATTTTTGAGGATTTGAAAAAAATGACGAAATGACAAAAACGATGGGTTATAGCCCATGTTTTTTGAAATTTTGAAAAAAAAAGTTAGCCTCGTTTCTCATTATTTTGGACCGTGGGCTATAGCCCGTATCGTACGGCATACTATAGCGTGCCGTTTTTCATCATTTTTGAGGATTTGAAAAAAATGACGAAATGACAAAAACGATGGGTTATAGCCCATGTTTTTTGAAATTTTGAAAAAAAAAGTTAGCCTCGTTTCTCATCATTTTGGACCGTGGGCTATAGCCCATATCGTACGGCATACTATAGCGCGCCGTTTTTCATCATTTTTGAGGATTTGAAAAAAATGACGAAATGAAAAAAACAATGGGTTATAGCCCATGTTTTTTGAAATTTTGAAAAAAAAAGTTAGCCTCGTTTCTCATCATTTTGGACCGTGGGCTATAGCCCATATCGTACGGCATACTATAGCGCGCCGTTTTTCATCATTTTTGAGGATTTGAAAAAATGACGAAATGACAAAAACGATGGGTTATAGCCCATGTTTTTTGAAATTTTGAAAAAAAAAGTTAGCCTCGTTTCTCATTATTTTGGACCGTGGGCTATAGCCCGTATCGTACGGCATACTATAGCGTGCCGTTTTTCATCATTTTTGAGGATTTGAAAAAAATGACGAAATGACAAAAACGATGGGTTATAGCCCATGTTTTTTGAAATTTTGAAAAAAAAAGTTAGCCTCGTTTCTCATCATTTTGGACCGTGGGCTATAGCCCATATCGTACGGCATACTATAGTGCGCCGTTTTTCATCATTTTTGAGGATTTGAAAAAAATGACGAAATGACAAAAACGATGGGTTATAGCCCATGTTTTTTGAAATTTTGAAAAAAAAAGTTAGCCTCGTTTCTCATCATTTTGGACCGTGGGCTATAGCCCATATCGTACGGCATACTATAGCGTGCCGTTTTTCATCATTTTTGAGGATTTGAAAAAAATGACGAAATGACAAAAACGATGGGTTATAGCCCATGTTTTTCTAAATTTTGAAAAAAAAAGTTAGCCTCGTTTCTCATCATTTTGGACCGTGGGCTATAGCCCATATCGTACGGCATACTATAGCGCGCCGTTTTTCATCATTTTTGAGGATTTGAAAAAAATGACGAAATGACAAAAACGATGGGTTATAGCCCATGTTTTTTGAAATTTTGAAAAAAAAAAGTTAGCCTTGTTTCTCATCATTTTGGACCGTGGGCTATAGCCCATATCGTACGGCATACTATAGCGTGCCGTTTTTCATCATTTTTGAGGATTTGAAAAAAATGACGAAATGACAAAAACGATGGGTTATAGCCCATGTTTTTTGAAATTTTGAAAAAAAAACTTAGCCTCGTTTCTCATCATTTTGGACCGTTGGCTATAGCCCATATCGTACGGCATACTATAGCGCGCCGTTTTTCATCATTTTTGAGGATTTGAAAAAAATGACGAAATGACAAAAACGATGGGTTATAGCCCATGTTTTTTGAAATTTTGAAAAAAAAGGTTAGCCTCGTTTCTCATCATTTTGGACCGTGGGCTATAGCCCATATCGTACGGCATACTATAGCGCGCCGTTTTTCATCATTTTTGAGGATTTGAAAAAAATGACGAAATGACAAAAACGATGGGTTATAGCCCATGTTTTTTGAAATTTTGAAAAAAAAAGTTAGCCTCGTTTCTCATCATTTTGGACCGTGGGCTATAGCCCATATCGTACGGCATACTATAGCGCGCCGTTTTTCATCATTTTTGAGGATTTGAAAAAAATGACGAAATGACAAAAACGATGGGTTATAGCCCATGTTTTTTGAAATTTTGAAAAAAAAAAGTTAGCCTTGTTTCTCATCATTTTGGACCGTGGGCTATAGCCCATATCGTACGGCATACTATAGCGTGCCGTTTTTCATCATTTTTGAGGATTTGAAATAAATGACGAAATGACAAAAACGATGGGTTATAGCCCATGTTTTTTGAAATTTTGAAAAAAAAACTTAGCCTCGTTTCTCATCATTTTGGACCGTGGGCTATAGCCCATATCGTACGGCATACTATAGCGCGCCGTTTTTCATCATTTTTGAGGATTTGAAAAAAATGACGAAATGACAAAAACGATGGGTTATAGCCCATGTTTTTTGAAATTTTGAAAAAAAAGGTTAGCCTCGTTTCTCATCATTTTGGACCGTGGGCTATAGCCCATATCGTACGGCATACTATAGCGCGCCGTTTTTCATCATTTTTGAGGATTTGAAAAAAATGAAGAAATGACAAAAACGATGGGTTATAGCCCATGTTTTTTGAAATTTTGAAAAAAAAAGTTAGCCTCGTTTCTCATCATTTTGGACCGTGGCCTATAGCCCATATCGTACGGCATACTATAGCGCGCCGTTTTTCATCATTTTTGAGGATTTGAAAAAAATGACGAAATGACAAAAACAATGGGTTATAGCCCATGTTTTTTGAAATTTTGAAAAAAAAAGTTAGCCTCGTTTCTCATCATTTTGGACCGTGGGCTATAGCCCATATCGTACGGCATACTATAGCGCGCCGTTTTTCATCATTTTTGAGGATTTGAAAAAAATGACGAAATGACAAAAACGATGGGTTATAGCCCATGTTTTTTGAAATTTTGAAAAAAAAAGTTAGCCTCGTTTCTCATCATTTTGGACCGTGGGCTATAGCCCATATCGTACGGCATACTATAGCGCGCCGTTTTTCATCATTTTTGAGGATTTGAAAAAAATGACGAAATGACAAAAACGATGGGTTATAGCCCATGTTTTTTGAAATTTTGAAAAAAAAAGTTAGCCTCGTTTCTCATCATTTTGGACTGTGGGCTATAGCCCATATCGTACGGCATACTATAGTGCGCCGTTTTTCATCATTTTTGAGGATTTGAAAAAAATGACGAAATGACAAAAACGATGGGTTATAGCCCATGTTTTTTGAAATTTTGAAAAAAAAGTTAGCCTCGTTTCTCATCATTTTGGACCGTGGGCTATAGCCCATATCGTACGGCATACTATAGCGCGCCGTTTTTCATCATTTTTGAGGATTTGAAAAAAATGACGAAATGACAAAAACGATGGGTTATAGCCCATGTTTTTTGAAATTTTGAAAAAAAAAGTTAGCCTCGTTTCTCATCATTTTCGACCGTGGGCTATAGCCCATATCGTACGGCATACTATAGCGCGCCGTTTTTCATCATTTTTGAGGATTTGAAAAAAATGACGAAATGACAAAAACGATGGGTTATAGCCCATGTTTTTTGAAATTTTGAAAAAAAAAGTTAGCCTTGTTTCTCATCATTTTGGACCCTGGGCTTTAGCCCATATCGTACGGCATACTATAGCGTGCCGTTTTTCATCATTTTTGAGGATTTGAAAAAAATGACGAAATGACAAAAACGATGGGTTATAGCCCATGTTTTTTGAAATTTTGAAAAAAAAACTTGGCCTCGTTTCTCATCATTTTGGACCGTGGGCTATAGCCCATATCGTACGGCATACTATAGCGCGCCGTTTTTCATCATTTTTGAGGATTTGAAAAAAATGACGAAATGACAAAAACGATGGGTTATAGCCCATGTTTTTTGAAAATTTGAAAAAAAAACTTAGCCTCGTTTCTCATCATTTTGGACCGTGGGCTATAGCCCATATCGTACGGCATACTATAGCGCGCCGTTTTTCATCATTTTTGAGGATTTGAAAAAAATGACGAAATGACAAAAACGATGGGTTATAGCCCATGTTTTTTGAAATTTTGAAAAAAAAAAGTTAGCCTCGTTTCTCATCATTTTGGACCGTGGGCTATAGCCCATATCGTACGGCATACTATAGTGCGCCGTTTTTCATCATTTTTGAGGATTTGAAAAAATGACGAAATGACAAAAACGATGGGTTATAGCCCATGTTTTTTGAAATTTTGAAAAAAAAGTTAGCCTCGTTTCTCATCATTTTGGACCGTGGGCTATAGCCCATATCGTACGGCATACTATAGCGCGCCGTTTTTCATCATTTTTGAGGATTTGAAAAAAATGACGAAATGACAAAAACGATGGGTTATAGCCCATGTTTTTTGAAATTTTGAAAAAAAAAGTTAGCCTCGTTTCTCATCATTTTGGACCGTGGGCTATAGCCCATATCGTACGGCATACTATAGCGCGCCGTTTTTCATCATTTTTGAGGATTTGAAAAAAATGACGAAATGACAAAAACGATGGGTTATAGCCCATGTTTTTTGAAATTTTGAAAAAAAAAGTTAGCCTTGTTTCTCATCATTTTGGACCGTGGGCTATAGCCCATATCGTACGGCATACTATAGCGTGCCGTTTTTCATCATTTTTGAGGATTTGAAAAAAATGACGAAATGACAAAAACGATGGGTTATAGCCCATGTTTTTTGAAATTTTGAAAAAAAAAAGTTAGCCTCGTTTCTCATCATTTTGGACCGTGGGCTATAGCCCATATCGTACGGCATACTATAGTGCGCCGTTTTTCATCATTTTTGAGGATTTGAAAAAAATGACGAAATGACAAAAACGATGGGTTATAGCCCATGTTTTTTGAAATTTTGAAAAAAAAGTTAGCCTCGTTTCTCATCATTTTGGACCGTGGGCTATAGCCCATATCGTACGGCATACTATAGCGCGCCGTTTTTCATCATTTTTGAGGATTTGAAAAAAATGACGAAATGACAAAAACGATGGGTTATAGCCCATGTTTTTTGAAATTTTGAAAAAAAAAGTTAGCCTCGTTTCTCATCATTTTGGACCGTGGGCTATAGCCCATATCGTACGGCATACTATAGCGCGCCGTTTTTCATCATTTTTGAGGATTTGAAAAAAATGACGAAATGACAAAAACGATGGGTTATAGCCCATGTTTTTTGAAATTTTGAAAAAAAAAGTTAGCCTCGTTTCTCATCATTTTGGACCGTGGGCTATAGCCCATATCGTACGGCATACTATAGCGCGCCGTTTTTCATCATTTTTGAGGATTTGAAAAAAATTACGAAATGACAAAAACGATGGGTTATAGCCCATGTTTTTTGAAATTTTGAAAAAAAAAGTTAGCCTCGTTTCTCATCATTTTGGACCGTGGGCTATAGCCCATATCGTACGGCATACTATAGCGCGCCGTTTTTCATCATTTTTGAGGATTTGAAAAAAATGACGAAATGACAAAAACGATGGGTTATAGCCCATGTTTTTTGAAATTTAAAAAAAAAAGTTAGCCTCGTTTCTCATCATTTTGGACCGTGGGCTATAGCCCATATCGTACGGCATACTATAGTGCGCCGTTTTTCATCATTTTTGAGGATTTGAAAAAAATGACGAAATGACAAAAACGATGGGTTATAGCCCATGTTTTTTGAAATTTTGAAAAAAAAGTTAGCCTCGTTTCTCATCATTTTGGACCGTGGGCTATAGCCCATATCGTACGGCATACTATAGCGCGCCGTTTTTCATCATTTTTGAGGATTTGAAAAAAATGACGAAATGACAAAAACGATGGGTTATAGCCCATGTTTTTTGAAATTTTGAAAAAAAAAGTTAGCCTCGTTTCTCATCATTTTCGACCGTGGGCTATAGCCCATATCGTACGGCATACTATAGCGCGCCGTTTTTCATCATTTTTGAGGATTTGAAAAAAATGACGAAATGACAAAAACGATGGGTTATAGCCCATGTTTTTTGAAATTTTGAAAAAAAAAGTTAGCCTTGTTTCTCATCATTTTGGACCCTGGGCTTTAGCCCATATCGTACGGCATACTATAGCGTGCCGTTTTTCATCATTTTTGAGGATTTGAAAAAAATGACGAAATGACAAAAACGATGGGTTATAGCCCATGTTTTTTGAAATTTTGAAAAAAAAACTTGGCCTCGTTTCTCATCATTTTGGACCGTGGGCTATAGCCCATATCGTACGGCATACTATAGCGCGCCGTTTTTCATCATTTTTGAGGATTTGAAAAAATGACGAAATGACAAAAACGATGGGTTATAGCCCATGTTTTTTGAAAATTTGAAAAAAAAACTTAGCCTCGTTTCTCATCATTTTGGACCGTGGGCTATAGCCCATATCGTACGGCATACTATAGCGCGCCGTTTTTCATCATTTTTGAGGATTTGAAAAAAATGACGAAATGACAAAAACGATGGGTTATAGCCCATGTTTTTTGAAATTTTGAAAAAAAAAAGTTAGCCTCGTTTCTCATCATTTTGGACCGTGGGCTATAGCCCATATCGTACGGCATACTATAGTGCGCCGTTTTTCATCATTTTTGAGGATTTGAAAAAAATGACGAAATGACAAAAACGATGGGTTATAGCCCATGTTTTTTGAAATTTTGAAAAAAAAGTTAGCCTCGTTTCTCATCATTTTGGACCGTGGGCTATAGCCCATATCGTACGGCATACTATAGCGCGCCGTTTTTCATCATTTTTGAGGATTTGAAAAAAATGACGAAATGACAAAAACGATGGGTTATAGCCCATGTTTTTTGAAATTTTGAAAAAAAAAGTTAGCCTCGTTTCTCATCATTTTGGACCGTGGGCTATAGCCCATATCGTACGGCATACTATAGCGCGCCGTTTTTCATCATTTTTGAGGATTTGAAAAAAATGACGAAATGACAAAAACGATGGGTTATAGCCCATGTTTTTTGAAATTTTGAAAAAAAAAGTTAGCCTTGTTTCTCATCATTTTGGACCGTGGGCTATAGCCCATATCGTACGGCATACTATAGCGTGCCGTTTTTCATCATTTTTGAGGATTTGAAAAAAATGACGAAATGACAAAAACGATGGGTTATAGCCCATGTTTTCTGAAATTAAAAAAAAAAAACTTAGCCTCGTTTCTCATCATTTTGGACCGTGGGCTATAGCCCATATCGTACGGCATACTATAGCGCGCCGTTTTTCATCATTTTTGAGGATTTGAAAAAAATGACGAAATGACAAAAACGATGGGTTATAGCCCATGTTTTTTGAAATTTTGAAAAAAAAGGTTAGCCTCGTTTCTCATCATTTTGGACCGTGGGCTATAGCCCATATCGTACGGCATACTATAGCGCGCCGTTTTTCATCATTTTTGAGGATTTGAAAAAAATGAAGAAATGACAAAAACGATGGGTTATAGTCCATGTTTTTTGAAATTTTGAAAAAAAAGGTTAGCCTCGTTTCTCATCATTTTGGACCGTGGGCTATAGCCCATATCGTACGGCATACTATAGCGCGCCGTTTTTCATCATTTTTGAGGATTTGAAAAAAATGACGAAATGACAAAAACAATGGGTTATAGCCCATGTTTTTTGAAATTTTGAAAAAAAAAGTTAGCCTCGTTTCTCATCATTTTGGACCGTGGGCTATAGCCCATATCGTACGGCATACTATAGCGCGCCGTTTTTCATCATTTTTGAGGATTTGAAAAAAATGACGAAATGACAAAAACGATGGGTTATAGCCCATGTTTTTTGAAATTTTGAAAAAAAAAGTTAGCCTTGTTTCTCATCATTTTGGACCCTGGGCTTTAGCCCATATCGTACGGCATACTATAGCGTGCCGTTTTTCATCATTTTTGAGGATTTGAAAAAAATGACGAAATGACAAAAACGATGGGTTATAGCCCATGTTTTTTGAAATTTTGAAAAAAAAACTTGGCCTCGTTTCTCATCATTTTGGACCGTGGGCTATAGCCCATATCGTACGGCATACTATAGCGCGCCGTTTTTCATCATTTTTGAGGATTTGAAAAAAATGACGAAATGACAAAAACGATGGGTTATAGCCCATGTTTTTTGAAAATTTGAAAAAAAAACTTAGCCTCGTTTCTCATCATTTTGGACCGTGGGCTATAGCCCATATCGTACGGCATACTATAGCGCGCCGTTTTTCATCATTTTTGAGGATTTGAAAAAAATGACGAAATGACAAAAACGATGGGTTATAGCCCATGTTTTTTGAAATTTTGAAAAAAAAAAGTTAGCCTCGTTTCTCATCATTTTGGACCGTGGGCTATAGCCCATATCGTACGGCATACTATAGTGCGCCGTTTTTCATCATTTTTGAGGATTTGAAAAAAATGACGAAATGACAAAAACGATGGGTTATAGCCCATGTTTTTTGAAATTTTGAAAAAAAAGTTAGCCTCGTTTCTCATCATTTTGGACCGTGGGCTATAGCCCATATCGTACGGCATACTATAGCGCGCCGTTTTTCATCATTTTTGAGGATTTGAAAAAAATGACGAAATGACAAAAACGATGGGTTATAGCCCATGTTTTTTGAAATTTTGAAAAAAAAAGTTAGCCTCGTTTCTCATCATTTTGGACCGTGGGCTATAGCCCATATCGTACGGCATACTATAGCGCGCCGTTTTTCATCATTTTTGAGGATTTGAAAAAAATGACGAAATGACAAAAACGATGGGTTATAGCCCATGTTTTTTGAAATTTTGAAAAAAAAAGTTAGCCTTGTTTCTCATCATTTTGGACCGTGGGCTATAGCCCATATCGTACGGCATACTATAGCGTGCCGTTTTTCATCATTTTTGAGGATTTGAAAAAAATGACGAAATGACAAAAACGATGGGTTATAGCCCATGTTTTCTGAAATTAAAAAAAAAAAAACTTAGCCTCGTTTCTCATCATTTTGGACCGTGGGCTATAGCCCATATCGTACGGCATACTATAGCGCGCCGTTTTTCATCATTTTTGAGGATTTGAAAAAAATGACGAAATGACAAAAACGATGGGTTATAGCCCATGTTTTTTGAAATTTTGAAAAAAAAGGTTAGCCTCGTTTCTCATCATTTTGGACCGTGGGCTATAGCCCATATCGTACGGCATACTATAGCGCGCCGTTTTTCATCATTTTTGAGGATTTGAAAAAAATGAAGAAATGACAAAAACGATGGGTTATAGTCCATGTTTTTTGAAATTTTGAAAAAAAAGGTTAGCCTCGTTTCTCATCATTTTGGACCGTGGGCTATAGCCCATATCGTACGGCATACTATAGCGCGCCGTTTTTCATCATTTTTGAGGATTTGAAAAAAATGACGAAATGACAAAAACAATGGGTTATAGCCCATGTTTTTTGAAATTTTGAAAAAAAAAGTTAGCCTCGTTTCTCATCATTTTGGACCGTGGGCTATAGCCCATATCGTACGGCATACTATAGCGCGCCGTTTTTCATCATTTTTGAGGATTTGAAAAAAATGACGAAATGACAAAAACGATGGGTTATAGCCCATGTTTTTTGAAATTTTGAAAAAAAAAGTTAGCCTCGTTTCTCATCATTTTGGACCGTGGGCTATAGCCCATATCGTACGGCATACTATAGCGCGCCGTTTTTCATCATTTTTGAGGATTTGAAAAAAATGACGAAATGACAAAAACGATGGGTTATAGCCCATGTTTTTTGAAATTTTGAAAAAAAAAGTTAGCCTCGTTTCTCATCATTTTGGACCGTGGGCTATAGCCCATATCGTACGGCATACTATAGCGCGCCGTTTTTCATCATTTTTGAGGATTTGAAAAAAATGACGAAATGACAAAAACGATGGGTTATAGCCCATGTTTTTTGAAATTTTGAAAAAAAAAGTTAGCCTCGTTTCTCATTATTTTGGACCGTGGGCTATAGCCCATATCGTACGGCATACTATAGCGCGCCGTTTTTCATCATTTTTGAGGATTTGAAAAAAATTACGAAATGACAAAAACGATGGGTTATAGCCCATGTTTTTTGAAATTTTGAAAAAAAAAGTTAGCCTCGTTTCTCATCATTTTGGACCGTGGGCTATAGCCCATATCGTACGGCATACTATAGCGCGCCGTTTTTCATCATTTTTGAGGATTTGAAAAAAATGACAAAATGACAAAAACGATGGGTTATAGCCCATGTTTTTTGAAATTTTGAAAAAAAAAGTTAGCCTCGTTTCTCATCATTTTGGACCGTGGGCTATAGCCCATATCGTACGGCATACTATAGCGCGCCGTTTTTCATCATTTTTGAGGATTTGAAAAAAATGACGAAATGACAAAAACGATGGGTTATAGCCCATGTTTTTTGAAATTTTGAAAAAAAAACGTAGCCTCGTTTCTCATCATTTTGGACCGTGGGCTATAGCCCATATCGTACGGCATACTATAGCGCGCCGTTTTTCATAATTTTTGAGGATTTGAAAAAAATGACGAAATGACAAAAACGATGGGTTATAGCCCATGTTTTTTGAAATTTTGAAAAAAAAGGTTAGCCTCGTTTCTCATCATTTTGGACCGTGGGCTATAGCCCATATCGTACGGCATACTATAGCGCGCCGTTTTTCATCATTTTTGAGGATTTGAAAAAAATGAAGAAATGACAAAAACGATGGGTTATAGCCCATGTTTTTTGAAATTTTGAAAAAAAAAGTTAGCCTCGTTTCTCATCATTTTGGACCGTGGGCTATAGCCCATATCGTACGGCATACTATAGCGCGCCGTTTTTCATCATTTTTGAGGATTTGAAAAAAATGACGAAATGACAAAAACAATGGGTTATAGCCCATGTTTTTTGAAATTTTGAAAAAAAAAGTTAGCCTCGTTTCTCATCATTTTGGACCGTGGGCTATAGCCAATATCGTACGGCATACTATAGCGCGCCGTTTTTCATCATTTTTGAGGATTTGAAAAAAATGACGAAATGACAAAAACGATGGGTTATAGCCCATGTTTTTTGAAATTTTGAAAAAAAAACTTAGCCTCGTTTCTCATCATTTTGGACCGTGGGCTATAGCCCATATCGTACGGCATACTATAGCGCGCCGTTTTTCATCATTTTTGAGGATTTGAAAAAAATGACGAAATGACAAAAACGATGGGTTATATCCCATGTTTTTTGAAATTTTGAAAAAAAAAGTTAGCCTCGTTTCTCATCATTTTGGACCGTGGGCTATAGCCCATATCGTACGGCATACTATAGCGCGCCGTTTTTCATCATTTTTGAGGATTTGAAAAAAATGACGAAATGACAAAAACGATGGGTTATAGCCCATGTTTTTTGAAATTTTGAAAAAAAAAGTTAGCCTCGTTTCTCATCATTTTGGACCGTGGGCTATAGCCCATATCGTACGGCATACTATAGTGCGCCGTTTTTCATCATTTTTGAGGATTTGAAAAAAATGACGAAATGACAAAAACGATGGGTTATAGCCCATGTTTTTTGAAATTTTGAAAAAAAAAGTTAGCCTCGTTTCTCATCATTTTGGACCGTGGGCTATAGCCCATATCGTACGGCATACTATAGCGCGCCGTTTTTCATCATTTTTGAGGATTTGAAAAAAATGACGAAATGACAAAAACGATGGGTTATAGCCCATGTTTTTTGAAATTTTGAAAAAAAAAGTTAGCCTTGTTTCTCATCATTTTGGACCGTGGGCTTTAGCCCATATCGTACGGCATACTATAGCGTGCCGTTTTTCATCATTTTTGAGGATTTGAAAAAAATGACGAAATGACAAAAACGATGGGTTATAGCCCATGTTTTTTGAAATTTTGAAAAAAAAACTTAGCCTCGTTTCTCATCATTTTGGACCGTGGGCTATAGCCCATATCGTACGGCATACTATAGCGCGCCGTTTTTCATCATTTTTGAGGATTTGAAAAAAATGACGAAATGACAAAAACGATGGGTTATAGCCCATGTTTTTTGAAATTTTGAAAAAAAAGGTTACTCGTTTCTCATCATTTTGGACCGTGGGCTATATAGCCCATATCGTACGGCATACTATAGCGCGCCGTTTTTCATCATTTTTGAGGATTTGAAAAAAATGACGAAATGACAAAAACGATGGGTTATAGCCCATGTTTTTTGAAATTTTGAAAAAAAAGTTAGCCTCGTTTCTCATCATTTTGGACCGTGGGCTATAGCCCATATCGTACGGCATACTATAGCGCGCCGTTTTTCATCATTTTTGAGGATTTGAAAAAAATGACGAAATGACAAAAACGATGGGTTATAGCCCATGTTTTTTGAAATTTTGAAAAAAAAAGTTAGCCTCGTTTCTCATCATTTTGGACCGTGGGCTATAGCCCATATCGTACGGCATACTATAGCGCGCCGTTTTTCATCATTTTTGAGGATTTGAAAAAAATGACGAAATGACAAAAACGATGGGTTATAGCCCATGTTTTTTGAAATTTTGAAAAAAAAAGTTAGCCTTGTTTCTCATCATTTTGGACCGTGGGCTTTAGCCCATATCGTACGGCATACTATAGCGTGCCGTTTTTCATCATTTTTGAGGATTTGAAAAAAATGACGAAATGACAAAAACGATGGGTTATAGCCCATGTTTTTTGAAATTTTGAAAAAAAAACTTAGCCTCGTTTCTCATCATTTTGGACCGTGGGCTATAGCCCATATCGTACGGCATACTATAGCGCGCCGTTTTTCATCATTTTTGAGGATTTGAAAAAAATGACGAAATGACAAAAACGATGGGTTATAGCCCATGTTTTTTGAAATTTTGAAAAAAAAGGTTAGCCTCGTTTCTCATCATTTTGGACCGTGGGCTATAGCCCATATCGTACGGCATACTATAGCGCGCCGTTTTTCATCATTTTTGAGGATTTGAAAAAAATGAAGAAATGACAAAAACGATGGGTTATAGTCCATGTTTTTTGAAATTTTGAAAAAAAACGTTAGCCTCGTTTCTCATCATTTTGGACCGTGGGCTATAGCCCATATCGTACGGCATACTATAGCGCGCCGTTTTTCATCATTTTTGAGGATTTGAAAAAAATGACGAAATGACAAAAACAATGGGTTATAGCCCATGTTTTTTGAAATTTTGAAAAAAAAAGTTAGCCTCGTTTCTCATCATTTTGGACCGTGGGCTATAGCCCATATCGTACGGCATACTATAGCGCGCCGTTTTTCATCATTTTTGAGGATTTGAAAAAAATGACGAAATGACAAAAACGATGGGTTATAGCCCATGTTTTTTGAAATTTTGAAAAAAAAAGTTAGCCTCGTTTCTCATCATTTTGGACAGTGGGCTATAGCCCATATCGTACGGCATACTATAGCGCGCTGTTTTTCATCATTTTTGAGGATTTGAAAAAAATTACGAAATGACAAAAACGATGGGTTATAGCCCATGTTTTTTGAAATTTTGAAAAAAAAGGTTAGCCTCGTTTCTCATCATTTTGGACCGTGGGCTATAGCCCATATCGTACGGCATACTATAGCGCGCCGTTTTTCATCATTTTTGAGGATTTGAAAAAAATGAAGAAATGACAAAAACGATGGGTTATAGTCCATGTTTTTTGAAATTTTGAAAAAAAAAGTTAGCCTCGTTTCTCATCATTTTGGACCGTGGGCTATAGCCCATATCGTACGGCATACTATAGCGCGCCGTTTTTCATCATTTTTGAGGATTTGAAAAAAATGACGAAATGACAAAAACAATGGGTTATAGCCCATGTTTTTTGAAATTTTGAAAAAAAAAGTTAGCCTCGTTTCTCATCATTTTGGACCGTGGGCTATAGCCCATATCGTACGGCATACTATAGCGCGCCGTTTTTCATCATTTTTGAGGATTTGAAAAAAATGACGAAATGACAAAAACGATGGGTTATAGCCCATGTTTTTTGAAATTTTGAAAAAAAAAGTTAGCCTCGTTTCTCATCATTTTGGACCGTGGGCTATAGCCCATATCGTACGGCATACTATAGCGCGCTGTTTTTCATCATTTTTGAGGATTTGAAAAAAATTACGAAATGACAAAAACGATGGGTTATAGCCCATGTTTTTTGAAATTTTGAAAAAAAAAGTTAGCCTCGTTTCTCATCATTTTGGACCGTGGGCTATAGCCCATATCGTACGGCATACTATAGCGCGCCGTTTTTCATCATTTTTGAGGATTTGAAAAAAATGACGAAATGACAAAAACGATGGGTTATAGCCCATGTTTTTTGAAATTTTGAAAAAAAAAGTTAGCCTTGTTTCTCATCATTTTGGACCGTGGGCTATAGCCCATATCGTACGGCATACTATAGCGCGCCGTTTTTCATCATTTTTGAGGATTTGAAAAAAATGACGAAATGACAAAAACGATGGGTTATAGCCCATGTTTTTTGAAATTTTGAAAAAAAAGGTTAGCCTCGTTTCTCATCATTTTGGACCGTGGGCTATAGCCCATATCGTACGGCATACTATAGCGCGCCGTTTTTCATCATTTTTGAGGATTTGAAAAAAATGACGAAATGACAAAAACGATGGGTTATAGCCCATGTTTTTTTAAATTTTGAAAAAAAAAGTTAGCCTCGTTTCTCATCATTTTGGACCGTGGGCTATAGCCCATATCGTACGGCATACTATAGCGCGCCGTTTTTCATCATTTTTGAGGATTTGAAAAAAATGACGAAATGACAAAAACGATGGGTTATAGCCCATGTTTTTTGAAATTTTGGAAAAAAAACTTAGCCTCGTTTCTCATCATTTTGGACCGTGGGCTATAGCCCATATCGTACGGCATACTATAGCGCGCCGTTTTTCATCATTTTTGAGGATTTGAAAAAAATGACGAAATGACAAAAACGATGGGTTATAGCCCATGTTTTTTGAAATTTTGAAAAAAAAAGTTAGCCTCGTTTCTCATCATTTTGGACCGTGGGCTATAGCCCATATCGTACGGCATACTATAGCGCGCCGTTTTTCATCATTTTTGAGGATTTGAAAAAAATGACAAAATGACAAAAACGATGGGTTATAGCCCATGTTTTTTGAAATTTTGAAAAAAAAAGTTAGCCTCGTTTCTCATCATTTTGGACCGTGGGCTATAGCCCATATCGTACGGCATACTATAGTGCGCCGTTTTTCATCATTTTTGAGGATTTGAAAAAAATGACGAAATGACAAAAACGATGGGTTATAGCCCATGTTTTTTGAAATTTTGAAAAAAAAGTTAGCCTCGTTTCTCATCATTTTGGACCGTGGGCTATAGCCCATATCGTACGGCATACTATAGCGCGCCGTTTTTCATCATTTTTGAGGATTTGAAAAAAATGACGAAATGACAAAAACGATGGGTTATAGCCCATGTTTTTTGAAATTTTGAAAAAAAAAGTTAGCCTCGTTTCTCATCATTTTGGACCGTGGGCTATAGCCCATATCGTACGGCATACTATAGCGCGCCGTTTTTCATCATTTTTGAGGATTTGAAAAAAATGACGAAATGACAAAAACAATGGGTTATAGCCCATGTTTTTTTAAATTTTGAAAAAAAAAGTTAGCCTCGTTTCTCATCATTTTGGACCGTGGGCTATAGCCCATATCGTACGGCATACTATAGCGCGCCGTTTTTCATCATTTTTGAGGATTTGAAAAAAATGACGAAATGACAAAAACGATGGGTTATAGCCCATGTTTTTTGAAATTTTTTAAAAAAAAGTTAGCCTCGTTTCTCATCATTTTGGACCGTGGGCTATAGCCCATATCGTACGGCATACTATAGCGCGCCGTTTTTCATCATTTTTGAGGATTTGAAAAAAATTACGAAATGACAAAAACGATGGGTTATAGCCCATGTTTTTTGAAATTTTGGAAAAAAAAGTTAGCCTCGTTTCTCATCATTTTGGACCGTGGGCTATAGCCCATATCGTACGGCATACTATAGCGCGCCGTTTTTCATCATTTTTGAGGATTTGAAAAAAATGACGAAATGACAAAAACGATGGGTTATAGCCCATATTTTTGGAAATTTTGAAAAAAAAAGTTAGCCTTGTTTCTCATCATTTTGGACCGTGGGCTATAGCCCATATCGTACGGCATACTATAGCGTGCCGTTTTTCATCATTTTTGAGGATTTGAAAAAAATGACGAAATGACAAAAACGATGGGTTTATAGCCCATGTTTTTTTGAAATTTTGAAAAAAAAACTTAGCCTCGTTTCTCATCATTTTTGGACCGTGGGCTATAGCCCATATCGTACGGCATACTATAGCGCGCCGTTTTTCATCATTTTTGAGGATTTGAAAAAAATGACGAAATGACAAAAAACGATGGGTTATAGCCCATGTTTTTTGAAATTTTGAAAAAAAAGGTTAGCCTCGTTTCTCATCATTTTGGACCGTGGGCTATAGCCCATATCGTACGGCATACTATAGCGTGCCGTTTTTTCATCATTTTTTGAGGATTTGAAAAAAAATGAAGAAATGACAAAAACGATGGGTTATAGCCCATGTTTTTTGAAATTTTGAAAAAAAAAAGTTAGCCTCGTTTCTCATCATTTTGGACCGTGGGCTATAGCCCATATCGTACGGCATACTATAGCGCGCCGTTTTTTCATCATTTTTGAGGATTTGAAAAAAATGACGAAATGACAAAAACAATGGGTTATAGCCCATGTTTTTTGAAATTTTGAAAAAAAAAGTTAGCCTCGTTTCTCATCATTTTGGACCGTGGGCTATAGCCCATATCGTACGGCATACTATAGCGCGCCGTTTTTCATCATTTTTGAGGATTTGAAAAAAATGACGAAATGACAAAAACGATGGGTTATAGCCCATGTTTTTTGAAATTTTGAAAAAAAAACTTAGCCTCGTTTCTCATCATTTTGGACCGTGGGCTATAGCCCATATCGTACGGCATACTATAGCGCGCCGTTTTTCATCATTTTTGAGGATTTGAAAAAAATGACGAAATGACAAAAACGATGGGTTATAGCCCATGTTTTTTGAAATTTTGAAAAAAAAAGTTAGCCTCGTTTCTCATCATTTTGGACCGTGGGCTATAGCCCATATCGTACGGCATACTATAGCGCGCCGTTTTTCATCATTTTTGAGGATTTGAAAAAAATGACGAAATGACAAAAACGATGGGTTATAGCCCATGTTTTTTGAAATTTTGAAAAAAAAAGTTAGCCTCGTTTCTCATCATTTTGGACCGTGGGCTATAGCCCATATCGTACGGCATACTATAGTGCGCCGTTTTTCATCATTTTTGAGGATTTGAAAAAAATGACGAAATGACAAAAACGATGGGTTATAGCCCATGTTTTTTGAAATTTTGAAAAAAAAGTTAGCCTCGTTTCTCATCATTTTGGACCGTGGGCTATAGCCCATATCGTACGGCATACTATAGCGCGCCGTTTTTCATCATTTTTGAGGATTTGAAAAAAATGACGAAATGACAAAAACGATGGGTTATAGCCCATGTTTTTTGAAATTTTGAAAAAAAAAGTTAGCCTTGTTTCTCATCATTTTGGACCGTGGGCTATAGCCCATATCGTACGGCATACTATAGCGCGCCGTTTTTCATCATTTTTGAGGATTTGAAAAAAATGACGAAATGACAAAAACAATGGGTTATAGCCCATGTTTTTTGAAATTTTGAAAAAAAAAGTTAGCCTCGTTTCTCATCATTTTGGACCGTGGGCTATAGCCCATATCGTACGGCATACTATAGCGCGCCGTTTTTCATCATTTTTGAGGATTTGAAAAAAATGACGAAATGACAAAAACGATGGGTTATAGCTCATGTTTTTTGAAATTTTGAAAAAAAAAGTTAGCCTCGTTTCTCATCATTTTGGACCGTGGGCTATAGCCCATATCGTACGGCATACTATAGCGCGCTGTTTTTCATCATTTTTGAGGATTTGAAAAAAATTACGAAATGACAAAAACGATGGGTTATAGCCCATGTTTTTTGAAATTTTGAAAAAAAAAGTTAGCCTCGTTTCTCATCATTTTGGACCGTGGGCTATAGCCCATATCGTACGGCATACTATAGCGCGCCGTTTTTCATCATTTTTGAGGATTTGAAAAAAATGACGAAATGACAAAAACGATGGGTTATAGCCCATGTTTTTTTGAAATTTTGAAAAAAAAACGTAGCCTCGTTTCTCATCATTTTGGACCGTGGGCTATAGCCCATATCGTACGGCATACTATAGCGCGCCGTTTTTTCATCATTTTTGAGGATTTGAAAAAAATGACGAAATGACAAAAAACGATGGGTTATAGCCCATGTTTTTTGAAATTTTGAAAAAAAAAGGTTAGCCTCGTTTCTCATCATTTTGGACCGTGGGCTATAGCCCATATCGTACGGCATACTATAGCGCGCCGTTTTTTCATCATTTTTGAGGATTTGAAAAAAAATGAAGAAATGACAAAAACGATGGGTTATAGCCCATGTTTTTTGAAATTTTGAAAAAAAAAGTTAGCCTCGTTTCTCATCATTTTGGACCGTGGGCTATAGCCCATATCGTACGGCATACTATAGCGCGCCGTTTTTCATCATTTTTGAGGATTTGAAAAAAAATGACGAAATGACAAAAAACAATGGGTTATAGCCCATGTTTTTTGAAATTTTGAAAAAAAAAGTTAGCCTCGTTTCTCATCATTTTGGACCGTGGGCTATAGCCAATATCGTACGGCATACTATAGCGCGCCGTTTTTCATCATTTTTGAGGATTTGAAAAAAATGACGAAATGACAAAAACGATGGGTTATAGCCCATGTTTTTTGAAATTTTGAAAAAAAAAGTTAGCCTCGTTTCTCATCATTTTGGACCGTGGGCTATAGCCCATATCGTACGGCATACTATAGCGCGCCGTTTTTTCATCATTTTTGAGGATTTGAAAAAAAATGACAAAATGACAAAAACGATGGGTTATAGCCCATGTTTTTTGAAATTTTGAAAAAAAAAGTTAGCCTCGTTTCTCATCATTTTGGACCGTGGGCTATAGCCCATATCGTACGGCATACTATAGTGCGCCGTTTTTCATCATTTTTGAGGATTTGAAAAAAATGACGAAATGACAAAAACGATGGGTTATAGCCCATGTTTTTTGAAATTTTGAAAAACAAGTTAGCCTCGTTTCTCATCATTTTGGACCGTGGGCTATAGCCCATATCGTACGGCATACTATAGCGCGCCGTTTTTCATCATTTTTGAGGATTTGAAAAAAATGACGAAATGACAAAAACGATGGGTTATAGCCCATGTTTTTTGAAATTTTGAAAAAAAAAGTTAGCCTCGTTTCTCATCATTTTGGACCGTGGGCTATAGCCCATATCGTACGGCATACTATAGCGCGCCGTTTTTCATCATTTTTGAGGATTTGAAAAAAATGACGAAATGACAAAAACAATGGGTTATAGCCCATGTTTTTTGAAATTTTGAAAAAAAAAGTTAGCCTCGTTTCTCATCATTTTGGACCGTGGGCTATAGCCCATATCGTACGGCATACTATAGCGCGCCGTTTTTCATCATTTTTGAGGATTTGAAAAAAATGACGAAATGACAAAAACGATGGGTTATAGCCCATGTTTTTTGAAATTTTTTAAAAAAAAGTTAGCCTCGTTTCTCATCATTTTGGACCGTGGGCTATAGCCCATATCGTACGGCATACTATAGCGCGCCGTTTTTCATCATTTTTGAGGATTTGAAAAAAATTACGAAATGAAAAAAACGATGGGTTATAGCCCATGTTTTTTGAAATTTTGAAAAAAAAAGTTAGCCTCGTTTCTCATCATTTTGGACCGTGGGCTATAGCCCATATCGTACGGCATACTATAGCGCGCCGTTTTTCATCATTTTTGAGGATTTGAAAAAAATGACGAAATGACAAAAACGATAGGTTATAGCCCATATTTTTGGAAATTTTGAAAAAAAAAGTTAGCCTTGTTTCTCATCATTTTGGACCGTGGGCTATAGCCCATATCGTACGGCATACTATAGCGTGCCGTTTTTCATCATTTTTGAGGATTTGAAAAAAATGACGAAATGACAAAAACGATGGGTTATAGCCCATGTTTTTTGAAATTTTGAAAAAAAAACTTAGCCTCGTTTCTCATCATTTTGGACCGTGGGCTATAGCCCATATCGTACGGCATACTATAGCGCGCCGTTTTTCATCATTTTTGAGGATTTGAAAAAAATGACGAAATGACAAAAACGATGGGTTATAGCCCATGTTTTTTGAAATTTTGAAAAAAAAGGTTAGCCTCGTTTCTCATCATTTTGGACCGTGGGCTATAGCCCATATCGTACGGCATACTATAGCGTGCCGTTTTTCATCATTTTTGAGGATTTGAAAAAAATGAAGAAATGACAAAAACGATGGGTTATAGCCCATGTTTTTTGAAATTTTGAAAAAAAAAGTTAGCCTCGTTTCTCATCATTTTGGACCGTGGGCTATAGCCCATATCGTACGGCATACTATAGCGCGCCGTTTTTCATCATTTTTGAGGATTTGAAAAAAATGACGAAATGACAAAAACAATGGGTTATAGCCCATGTTTTTTGAAATTTTGAAAAAAAAAGTTAGCCTCGTTTCTCATCATTTTGGACCGTGGGCTATAGCCCATATCGTACGGCATACTATAGCGCGCCGTTTTTCATCATTTTTGAGGATTTGAAAAAAATGACGAAATGACAAAAACGATGGGTTATAGCCCATGTTTTTTGAAATTTTGAAAAAAAAACTTAGCCTCGTTTCTCATCATTTTGGACCGTGGGCTATAGCCCATATCGTACGGCATACTATAGCGCGCCGTTTTTCATCATTTTTGAGGATTTGAAAAAAATGACAAAATGACAAAAACGATGGGTTATAGCCCATGTTTTTTGAAATTTTGGAAAAAAAAGTTAGCCTCGTTTCTCATCATTTTGGACCGTGGGCTATAGCCCATATCGTACGGCATACTATAGCGCGCCGTTTTTCATCATTTTTGAGGATTTGAAAAAAATGACGAAATGACAAAAACGATGGGTTATAGCCCATGTTTTTTGAAATTTTGGAAAAAAAAGTTAGCCTCGTTTCTCATCATTTTGGACCGTGGGCTATAGCCCATATCGTACGGCATACTATAGTGCGCCGTTTTTCATCATTTTTGAGGATTTGAAAAAAATGACGAAATGACAAAAACGATGGGTTATAGCCCATGTTTTTTGAAATTTTGAAAAAAAAGTTAGCCTCGTTTCTCATCATTTTGGACCGTGGGCTATAGCCCATATCGTACGGCATACTATAGCGCGCCGTTTTTCATCATTTTTGAGGATTTGAAAAAAATGACGAAATGACAAAAACGATGGGTTATAGCCCATGTTTTTTGAAATTTTGAAAAAAAAAGTTAGCCTTGTTTCTCATCATTTTGGACCGTGGGCTATAGCCCATATCGTACGGCATACTATAGCGCGCCGTTTTTCATCATTTTTGAGGATTTGAAAAAAATGACAAAATGACAAAAACGATGGGTTATAGCCCATGTTTTTTGAAATTTTGAAAAAAAAAGTTAGCCTTGTTTCTCATCATTTTGGACCGTGGGCTATAGCCCATATCGTACGGCATACTATAGCGTGCCGTTTTTCATCATTTTTGAGGATTTGAAAAAAATGACGAAATGACAAAAACGATGGGTTATAGCCCATGTTTTTTGAAATTTTGAAAAAAAAACTTAGCCTCGTTTCTCATCATTTTGGACCGTGGGCTATAGCCCATATCGTACGGCATACTATAGCGCGCCGTTTTTCATCATTTTTGAGGATTTGAAAAAAATGACGAAATGACAAAAACGATGGGTTATAGCCCATGTTTTTTGAAATTTTGAAAAAAAAGGTTAGCCTCGTTTCTCATCATTTTGGACCGTGGGCTATAGCCCATATCGTACGGCATACTATAGCGCGCCGTTTTTCATCATTTTTGAGGATTTGAAAAAAATGACGAAATGACAAAAACGATGGGTTATAGCCCATGTTTTTTGAAATTTTGAAAAAAAAAGTTAGCCTCGTTTCTCATCATTTTGGACCGTGGGCTATAGCCCATATCGTACGGCATACTATAGTGCGCCGTTTTTCATCATTTTTGAGGATTTGAAAAAAATGACGAAATGACAAAAACGATGGGTTATAGCCCATGTTTTTTGAAATTTTGAAAAAAAAGTTAGCCTCGTTTCTCATCATTTTGGACCGTGGGCTATAGCCCATATCGTACGGCATACTATAGCGTGCCGTTTTTCATCATTTTTGAGGATTTGAAAAAAATGACGAAATGACAAAAACGATGGGTTATAGCCCATGTTTTTTGAAATTTTGAAAAAAAAACTTAGCCTCGTTTCTCATCATTTTGGACCGTGGGCTATAGCCCATATCGTACGGCATACTATAGCGCGCCGTTTTTCATCATTTTTGAGGATTTGAAAAAAATGACGAAATGACAAAAACGATGGGTTATAGCCCATGTTTTTTGAAATTTTGAAAAAAAAGGTTAGCCTCGTTTCTCATCATTTTGGACCGTGGGCTATAGCCCATATCGTACGGCATACTATAGCGTGCCGTTTTTCATCATTTTTGAGGATTTGAAAAAAATGACGAAATGACAAAAACGATGGGTTATAGCCCATGTTTTTTGAAATTTTGAAAAAAAAAGTTAGCCTCGTTTCTCATCATTTTGGACCGTGGGCTATAGCCCATATCGTACGGCATACTATAGCGCGCCGTTTTTCATCATTTTTGAGGATTTGAAAAAAATGACGAAATGACAAAAACGATGGGTTATAGCCCATGTTTTTTGAAATTTTGAAAAAAAAAGTTAGCCTCGTTTCTCATCATTTTGGACCGTGGGCTATAGCCCATATCGTACGGCATACTATAGCGCGCCGTTTTTCATCATTTTTGAGGATTTGAAAAAAATTACGAAATGACAAAAACGATGGGTTATAGCCCATGTTTTTTGAAATTTTGAAAAAAAAAGTTAGCCTCGTTTCTCATCATTTTGGACCGTGGGCTATAGCCCATATCGTACGGCATACTATAGCGCGCCGTTTTTCATCATTTTTGAGGATTTGAAAAAAATGACGAAATGACAAAAACGATGGGTTATAGCCCATGTTTTTTGAAATTTTGAAAAAAAAAGTTAGCCTCGTTTCTCATCATTTTGGACCGTGGGCTATAGCCCATATCGTACGGCATACTATAGCGCGCCGTTTTTCATCATTTTTGAGGATTTGAAAAAAATGACGAAATGACAAAAACGATGGGTTATAGCCCATGTTTTTTTAAATTTTGAAAAAAAAAGTTAGCCTCGTTTCTCATCATTTTGGACCGTGGGCTATAGCCCATATCGTACGGCATACTATAGCGCGCCGTATTTCATCATTTTTGAGGATTTGAAAAAAATGACAAAATGACAAAAACGATGGGTTATAGCCCATGTTTTTTTAAATTTTGAAAAAAAAAGTTAGCCTCGTTTCTCATCATTTTGGACCGTGGGCTATAGCCCATATCGTACGGCATACTATAGCGTGCCGTTTTTCATCATTTTTGAGGATTTGAAAAAAATGACGAAATGACAAAAACGATGGGTTATAGCCCATGTTTTTTGAAATTTTGAAAAAAAAAGTTAGCCTCGTTTCTCATCATTTTGGACCGTGGGCTATAGCCCATATCGTACGGCATACTATAGCGCGCCGTTTTTCATCATTTTTGAGGATTTGAAAAAAATGACGAAATGACAAAAACGATGGGTTATAGCCCATGTTTTTTGAAATTTTGAAAAAAAAAGTTAGCCTCGTTTCTCATCATTTTGGACCGTGGGCTATAGCCCATATCGTACGGCATACTATAGCGCGCCGTTTTTCATCATTTTTGAGGATTTGAAAAAAATGACGAAATGACAAAAACGATGGGTTATAGCCCATGTTTTTTGAAATTTTGGAAAAAAAAGTTAGCCTCGTTTCTCATCATTTTGGACCGTGGGCTATAGCCCATATCGTACGGCATACTATAGCGCGCCGTTTTTCATCATTTTTGAGGATTTGAAAAAAATGACGAAATGACAAAAACGATGGGTTATAGCCCATGTTTTTTGAAATTTTGAAAAAAAAAGTTAGCCTCGTTTCTCATCATTTTGGACCATGGGCTATAGCCCATATCGTACGGCATACTATAGCGCGCCGTTTTTCGTCATTTTTGAGGATTTGAAAAAAATGACGAAATGACAAAAACGATGGGTTATAGCCCATGTTTTTTGAAATTTTGAAAAAAAAAGTTAGCCTCGTTTCTCATCATTTTGGACCGTGGGCTATAGCCCATATCGTACGGCATACTATAGCGCGCCGTTTTTCATCATTTTTGAGGATTTGAAAAAAATGACGAAATGACAAAAACGATGGGTTATAGCCCATGTTTTTTGAAATTTTGAAAAAAAAAGTTAGCCTCGTTTCTCATCATTTTGGACCGTGGGCTATAGCCCATATCGTACGGCATACTATAGCGCGCCGTTTTTCATCATTTTTGAGGATTTGAAAAAAATGACGAAATGACAAAAACGATGGGTTATAGCCCATGTTTTTTGAAATTTTGAAAAAAAAAGTTAGCCTCGTTTCTCATCATTTTGGACCGTGGGCTATAGCCCATATCGTACGGCATACTATAGCGCGCCGTTTTTCATCATTTTTGAGGATTTGAAAAAAATGACAAAATGACAAAAACGATGGGTTATAGCCCATGTTTTTTGAAATTTTGAAAAAAAAAGTTAGCCTCGTTTCTCATCATTTTGGACCGTGGGCTATAGCCCATATCGTACGGCATACTATAGTGCGCCGTTTTTCATCATTTTTGAGGATTTGAAAAAAATGACGAAATGACAAAAACGATGGGTTATAGCCCATGTTTTTGAAATTTTGAAAAAAAAGTTAGCCTCGTTTCTCATCATTTTGGACCGTGGGCTATAGCCCATATCGTACGGCATACTATAGCGCGCCGTTTTTCATCATTTTGAGGATTTGAAAAAAATGACGAAATGACAAAAACGATGGGTTATAGCCCATGTTTTTTGAAATTTTGAAAAAAAAAGTTAGCCTCGTTTCTCATCATTTTGGACCGTGGGCTATAGCCCATATCGTACGGCATACTATAGCGCGCCGTTTTTCATCATTTTTGAGGATTTGAAAAAAATGACGAAATGACAAAAACAATGGGTTATAGCCCATGTTTTTTGAAATTTTGAAAAAAAAAGTTAGCCTCGTTTCTCATCATTTTGGACCGTGGGCTATAGCCCATATCGTACGGCATACTATAGCGCGCCGTTTTTCATCATTTTTGAGGATTTGAAAAAAATGACGAAATGACAAAAACGATGGGTTATAGCCCATGTTTTTGAAATTTAAAAAAAAAAGTTAGCCTCGTTTCTCATCATTTTGGACCGTGGGCTATAGCCCATATCGTACGGCATACTATAGCGCGCCGTTTTTCATCATTTTTGAGGATTTGAAAAAAATTACGAAATGACAAAAACGATGGGTTATAGCCCATGTTTTTTGAAATTTTGAAAAAAAAAGTTAGCCTCGTTTCTCATCATTTTGGACCGTGGGCTATAGCCCATATCGTACGGCATACTATAGCGTGCCGTTTTTCATCATTTTTGAGGATTTGAAAAAAATGACGAAATGACAAAAACGATGGGTTATAGCCCATGTTTTTTGAAATTTGAAAAAAAAAGTTAGCCTCGTTTCTCATCATTTTGGACCGTGGGCTATAGCCCATATCGTACGGCATACTATAGCGCGCCGTTTTTCATCATTTTTGAGGATTTGAAAAAAATGACGAAATGACAAAAACGATGGGTTATAGCCCATGTTTTTTGAAATTTTGAAAAAAAAGTTAGCCTCGTTTCTCATCATTTTGGACCGTGGGCTATAGCCCATATCGTACGGCATACTATAGCGCGCCGTTTTTCATCATTTTTGAGGATTTGAAAAAAATGACGAAATGACAAAAACGATGGGTTATAGCCCATGTTTTTTGAAATTTTGAAAAAAAAGTTAGCCTCGTTTCTCATCATTTTGGACCGTGGGCTATAGCCCATATCGTACGGCAATACTATAGCGCGCCGTTTTTCATCATTTTTGAGGATTTGAAAAAAATGACGAAATGACAAAAACGATGGGTTATAGCCCATGTTTTTTGAAATTTGAAAAAAAAAGTTAGCCTCGTTTCTCATCATTTTGGACCATGGGCTATAGCCCATATCGTACGGCATACTATAGCGCGCCGTTTTTCGTCATTTTTGAGGATTTGAAAAAAATGACGAAATGACAAAAACGATGGGTTATAGCCCATGTTTTTTGAAATTTTGAAAAAAAAAGTTAGCCTCGTTTCTCATCATTTTGGACCGTGGGCTATAGCCCATATCGTACGGCATACTATAGCGCGCCGTTTTTCATCATTTTTGAGGATTTGAAAAAAATGACGAAATGACAAAAACGATGGGTTATAGCCCATGTTTTTTGAAATTTTGAAAAAAAAAGTTAGCCTCGTTTCTCATCATTTTGGACCGTGGGCTATAGCCCATATCGTACGGCATACTATAGCGCGCCGTTTTTCATCATTTTTGAGGATTTGAAAAAAATGACGAAATGACAAAAACGATGGGTTATAGCCATGTTTTTTGAAATTTTGAAAAAAAAAGTTAGCCTCGTTTCTCATCATTTTGGACCGTGGGCTATAGCCCATATCGTACGGCATACTATAGCGCGCCGTTTTTCATCATTTTTGAGGATTTGAAAAAAATGACAAAATGACAAAAACGATGGGTTATAGCCCATGTTTTTTGAAATTTTGAAAAAAAAAGTTAGCCTCGTTTCTCATCATTTTGGACCGTGGGCTATAGCCCATATCGTACGGCATACTATAGTGCGCCGTTTTTCATCATTTTTGAGGATTTGAAAAAAATGACGAAATGACAAAAACGATGGGTTATAGCCCATGTTTTTTGAAATTTTGAAAAAAAAGTTAGCCTAGTTTCTCATCATTTTGGACCGTGGGCTATAGCCCATATCGTACGGCATACTATAGCGCGCCGTTTTTCATCATTTTTGAGGATTTGAAAAAAATGACGAAATGACAAAAACGATGGGTTATAGCCCATGTTTTTTGAAATTTTGAAAAAAAAAGTTAGCCTCGTTTCTCATCATTTTGGACCGTGGGCTATAGCCCATATCGTACGGCATACTATAGCGCGCCGTTTTTCATCATTTTTGAGGATTTGAAAAAAATGACGAAATGACAAAAACAATGGGTTATAGCCCATGTTTTTTGAAATTTTGAAAAAAAAAGTTAGCCTCGTTTCTCATCATTTTGGACCGTGGGCTATAGCCCATATCGTACGGCATACTATAGCGCGCCGTTTTTCATCATTTTTGAGGATTTGAAAAAAATTACGAAATGACAAAAACGATGGGTTATAGCCCATGTTTTTTGAAATTTTAAAAAAAAAGTTAGCCTCGTTTCTCATCATTTTGGACCGTGGGCTATAGCCCATATCGTACGGCATACTATAGCGCGCCGTTTTTCATCATTTTTGAGGATTTGAAAAAAATTACGAAATGACAAAAACGATGGGTTATAGCCCATGTTTTTTGAAATTTTGAAAAAAAAAGTTAGCCTCGTTTCTCATCATTTTGGACCGTGGGCTATAGCCCATATCGTACGGCATACTATAGCGCGCCGTTTTTCATCATTTTTGAGGATTTGAAAAAATGACGAAATGACAAAAACGATGGGTTATAGCCCATATTTTTGGAAATTTTGAAAAAAAAAAGTTAGCCTTGTTTCTCATCATTTTGGACCGTGGGCTATAGCCCATATCGTACGGCATACTATAGCGTGCGCCGTTTTTCATCATTTTTGAGGATTTGAAAAAAATGACGAAATGACAAAAACGATGGGTTATAGCCCATGTTTTTTGAAATTTTGAAAAAAAACTTAGCCTCGTTTCTCATCATTTTGGACCGTGGGCTATAGCCCATATCGTACGGCATACTATAGCGCGCCGTTTTTCATCATTTTTGAGGATTTGAAAAAAATGACGAAATGACAAAAACGATGGGTTATAGCCCATGTTTTTTGAAATTTTGAAAAAAAAGGTTAGCCTCGTTTCTCATCATTTTGGACCGTGGGCTATAGCCCATATCGTACGGCATACTATAGCGTGCCGTTTTTCATCATTTTTGAGGATTTGAAAAAATGAAGAAATGACAAAAACGATGGGTTATAGCCCATGTTTTTTGAAATTTGAAAAAAAAAGTTAGCCTCGTTTCTCATCATTTTGGACCGTGGGCTATAGCCCATATCGTACGGCATACTATAGCGCGCCGTTTTTCATCATTTTTGAGGATTTGAAAAAAATGACGAAATGACAAAAACAATGGGTTATAGCCCATGTTTTTTGAAATTTTGAAAAAAAAAGTTAGCCTCGTTTCTCATCATTTTGGACCGTGGGCTATAGCCCATATCGTACGGCATACTATAGCGCGCCGTTTTTCATCATTTTTGAGGATTTGAAAAAAATGACGAAATGACAAAAACGATGGGTTATAGCCCATGTTTTTTGAAATTTTGAAAAAAAAACTTAGCCTCGTTTCTCATCATTTTGGACCGTGGGCTATAGCCCATATCGTACGGCATACTATAGCGCGCCGTTTTTCATCATTTTTGAGGATTTGAAAAAAATGACGAAATGACAAAAACGATGGGTTATAGCCCATGTTTTTTGAAATTTTGAAAAAAAAAGTTAGCCTCGTTTCTCATCATTTTGGACCGTGGGCTATAGCCCATATCGTACGGCATACTATAGCGCGCCGTTTTTCATCATTTTTGAGGATTTGAAAAAAATGACGAAATGACAAAAACGATGGGTTATAGCCCATGTTTTTTGAAATTTTGAAAAAAAAAGTTAGCCTTGTTTCTCATCATTTTGGACCGTGGGCTATAGCCCATATCGTACGGCATACTATAGCGCGCCGTTTTTCATCATTTTTGAGGATTTGAAAAAATGACAAAATGACAAAAACGATGGGTTATAGCCCATGTTTTTTGAAATTTTGAAAAAAAAGTTAGCCTTGTTTCTCATCATTTTGGACCGTGGGCTATAGCCCATATCGTACGGCATACTATAGCGTGCCGTTTTTCATCATTTTTGAGGATTTGAAAAAAATGACGAAATGACAAAAACGATGGGTTATAGCCCATGTTTTTTGAAATTTTGAAAAAAAAACTTAGCCTCGTTTCTCATCATTTTGGACCGTGGGCTATAGCCCATATCGTACGGCATACTATAGCGCGCCGTTTTTCATCATTTTTGAGGATTTGAAAAAATGACGAAATGACAAAAACGATGGGTTATAGCCCATGTTTTTTGAAATTTTGAAAAAAAAGGTTAGCCTCGTTTCTCATCATTTTGGACCGTGGGCTATAGCCCATATCGTACGGCATACTATAGCGCGCCGTTTTTCATCATTTTTGAGGATTTGAAAAAAATGACGAAATGACAAAAACGATGGGTTATAGCCCATGTTTTTTGAAATTTTGAAAAAAAAAGTTAGCCTCGTTTCTCATCATTTTGGACCGTGGGCTATAGCCCATATCGTACGGCATACTATAGTGCGCCGTTTTTCATCATTTTTGAGGATTTGAAAAAAATGACGAAATGACAAAAACGATGGGTTATAGCCCATGTTTTTTGAAATTTTGAAAAAAAAGTTAGCCTCGTTTCTCATCATTTTGGACCGTGGGCTATAGCCCATATCGTACGGCATACTATAGCGCGCCGTTTTTCATCATTTTGAGGATTTGAAAAAAATGACGAAATGACAAAAACGATGGGTTATAGCCCATGTTTTTTGAAATTTTGAAAAAAAAAGTTAGCCTTGTTTCTCATCATTTTGGACCGTGGGCTATAGCCCATATCGTACGGCATACTATAGCGCGCCGTTTTTCATCATTTTTGAGGATTTGAAAAAAATGACAAAATGACAAAAACGATGGGTTATAGCCCATGTTTTTTGAAATTTTGAAAAAAAAAGTTAGCCTTGTTTCTCATCATTTTGGACCGTGGGCTATAGCCCATATCGTACGGCATACTATAGCGTGCCGTTTTTCATCATTTTTGAGGATTTGAAAAAAATGACGAAATGACAAAAACGATGGGTTATAGCCCATGTTTTTTGAAATTTTGAAAAAAAAACTTAGCCTCGTTTCTCATCATTTTGGACCGTGGGCTATAGCCCATATCGTACGGCATACTATAGCGCGCCGTTTTTCATCATTTTTGAGGATTTGAAAAAAATGACGAAATGACAAAAACGATGGGTTATAGCCCATGTTTTTTGAAATTTTGAAAAAAAAGGTTAGCCTCGTTTCTCATCATTTTGGACCGTGGGCTATAGCCCATATCGTACGGCATACTATAGCGTGCCGTTTTTCATCATTTTTGAGGATTTGAAAAAAATGACGAAATGACAAAAACGATGGGTTATAGCCCATGTTTTTTGAAATTTTGAAAAAAAAAGTTAGCCTCGTTTCTCATCATTTTGGACCGTGGGCTATAGCCCATATCGTACGGCATACTATAGCGCGCCGTTTTTCATCATTTTGAGGATTTGAAAAAAATGACGAAATGACAAAAACGATGGGTTATAGCCCATGTTTTTTGAAATTTTGAAAAAAAAAGTTAGCCTCGTTTCTCATCATTTTGGACCGTGGGCTATAGCCCATATCGTACGGCATACTATAGCGCGCCGTTTTTCATCATTTTTGAGGATTTGAAAAAAATTACGAAATGACAAAAACGATGGGTTATAGCCCATGTTTTTTGAAATTTTGAAAAAAAAAGTTAGCCTCGTTTCTCATCATTTTGGACCGTGGGCTATAGCCCATATCGTACGGCATACTATAGCGCGCCGTTTTTCATCATTTTTGAGGATTTGAAAAAATGACGAAATGACAAAAACGATGGGTTATAGCCCATGTTTTTTGAAATTTTGAAAAAAAAAGTTAGCCTCGTTTCTCATCATTTTGGACCGTGGGCTATAGCCCATATCGTACGGCATACTATAGCGCGCCGTTTTTCATCATTTTTGAGGATTTGAAAAAAATGACGAAATGACAAAAACGATGGGTTATAGCCCATGTTTTTTTAAATTTTGAAAAAAAAGTTAGCCTCGTTTCTCATCATTTTGGACCGTGGGCTATAGCCCATATCGTACGGCATACTATAGCGCGCCGTATTTCATCATTTTTGAGGATTTGAAAAAAATGACAAATGACAAAAACGATGGGTTATAGCCCATGTTTTTTTAAATTTTGAAAAAAAAAGTTAGCCTCGTTTCTCATCATTTTGGACCGTGGGCTATAGCCCATATCGTACGGCATACTATAGCGTGCCGTTTTTCATCATTTTTGAGGATTTGAAAAAAATGACGAAATGACAAAAACGATGGGTTATAGCCCATGTTTTTTGAAATTTTGAAAAAAAAAGTTAGCCTCGTTTCTCATCATTTTGGACCGTGGGCTATAGCCCATATCGTACGGCATACTATAGCGCGCCGTTTTTCATCATTTTTGAGGATTTGAAAAAAATGACGAAATGACAAAAACGATGGGTTATAGCCCATGTTTTTTGAAATTTTGAAAAAAAAAGTTAGCCTCGTTTCTCATCATTTTGGACCGTGGGCTATAGCCCATATCGTACGGCATACTATAGCGCGCCGTTTTTCATCATTTTTGAGGATTTGAAAAAAATGACGAAATGACAAAAACGATGGGTTATAGCCCATGTTTTTTGAAATTTTGGAAAAAAAAGTTAGCCTCGTTTCTCATCATTTTGGACCGTGGGCTATAGCCCATATCGTACGGCATACTATAGCGCGCCGTTTTTCATCATTTTTGAGGATTTGAAAAAAATGACGAAATGACAAAAACGATGGGTTATAGCCCATGTTTTTTGAAATTTTGAAAAAAAAAGTTAGCCTCGTTTCTCATCATTTTGGACCATGGGCTATAGCCCATATCGTACGGCATACTATAGCGCGCCGTTTTTCGTCATTTTTGAGGATTTGAAAAAATGACGAAATGACAAAAACGATGGGTTATAGCCCATGTTTTTTGAAATTTTGAAAAAAAAAGTTAGCCTCGTTTCTCATCATTTTGGACCGTGGGCTATAGCCCATATCGTACGGCATACTATAGCGCGCCGTTTTTCATCATTTTTGAGGATTTGAAAAAAATGACGAAATGACAAAAACGATGGGTTATAGCCCATGTTTTTTGAAATTTTGAAAAAAAAAGTTAGCCTCGTTTCTCATCATTTTGGACCGTGGGCTATAGCCCATATCGTACGGCATACTATAGCGCGCCGTTTTTCATCATTTTTGAGGATTTGAAAAAAATGACGAAATGACAAAAACGATGGGTTATAGCCCATGTTTTTTTAAATTTTGAAAAAAAAAGTTAGCCTCGTTTCTCATCATTTTGGACCGTGGGCTATAGCCCATATCGTACGGCATACTATAGCGTGCCGTTTTTCATCATTTTTGAGGATTTGAAAAAAATGACGAAATGACAAAAACGATGGGTTATAGCCCATGTTTTTTTAAATTTTGAAAAAAAAAGTTAGCCTCGTTTCTCATCATTTTGGACCATGGGCTATAGCCCATATCGTACGGCATACTATAGCGCGCCGTTTTTCGTCATTTTTGAGGATTTGAAAAAAATGACGAAATGACAAAAACGATGGGTTATAGCCCATGTTTTTTGAAATTTTGAAAAAAAAAGTTAGCCTCGTTTCTCATCATTTTGGACCGTGGGCTATAGCCCATATCGTACGGCATACTATAGCGCGCCGTTTTTCATCATTTTTGAGGATTGAAAAAAATGACGAAATGACAAAAACGATGGGTTATAGCCCATGTTTTTTGAAATTTTGAAAAAAAAGTTAGCCTCGTTTCTCATCATTTTGGACCGTGGGCTATAGCCCATATCGTACGGCATACTATAGCGCGCCGTTTTTCATCATTTTTGAGGATTTGAAAAAAATGACGAAATGACAAAAACGATGGGTTATAGCCCATGTTTTTTTAAATTTGAAAAAAAAAGTTAGCCTCGTTTCTCATCATTTTGGACCGTGGGCTATAGCCCATATCGTACGGCATACTATAGCGTGCCGTTTTTCATCATTTTTGAGGATTTGAAAAAAATGACGAAATGACAAAAACGATGGGTTATAGCCCATGTTTTTTTAAATTTTGAAAAAAAAAGTTAGCCTCGTTTCTCATCATTTTGGACCGTGGGCTATAGCCCATATCGTACGGCATACTATAGCGCGCCGTTTTTCATCATTTTTGAGGATTTGAAAAAATGACGAAATGACAAAAACGATGGGTTATAGCCCATGTTTTTGAAATTTTGAAAAAAAAAGTTAGCCTCGTTTCTCATCATTTTGGACCGTGGGCTATAGCCCATATCGTACGGCATACTATAGCGCGCCGTTTTTCATCATTTTTGAGGATTTGAAAAAAATGACGAAATGACAAAAACGATGGGTTATAGCCCATGTTTTTTGAAATTTTGAAAAAAAAGTTAGCCTCGTTTCTCATCATTTTGGACCGTGGGCTATAGCCCATATCGTACGGCATACTATAGCGCGCCGTTTTTCGTCATTTTTGAGGATTTGAAAAAAATGACGAAATGACAAAAACGATGGGTTATAGCCCATGTTTTTTGAAATTTGAAAAAAAAAGTTAGCCTCGTTTCTCATCATTTTGGACCATGGGCTATAGCCCATATCGTACGGCATACTATAGCGCGCCGTTTTTCGTCATTTTTGAGGATTTGAAAAAAATGACGAAATGACAAAAACGATGGTTATAGCCCATGTTTTTTGAAATTTGAAAAAAAAAGTTAGCCTCGTTTCTCATCATTTTGGACCGTGGGCTATAGCCCATATCGTACGGCATACTATAGCGCGCCGTTTTTCATCATTTTTGAGGATTTGAAAAAAATGACGAAATGACAAAAACGATGGGTTATAGCCCATGTTTTTTGAAATTTTGAAAAAAAAAGTTAGCCTCGTTTCTCATCATTTTGGACCGTGGGCTATAGCCCATATCGTACGGCATACTATAGCGCGCCGTTTTTCATCATTTTTGAGGATTTGAAAAAATGACGAAATGACAAAAACGATGGGTTATAGCCCATGTTTTTTGAAATTTTGAAAAAAAAAGTTAGCCTCGTTTCTCATCATTTTGGACCGTGGGCTATAGCCCATATCGTACGGCATACTATAGCGCGCCGTTTTTCATCATTTTTGAGGATTTGAAAAAAATGACGAAATGACAAAAACGATGGGTTATAGCCCATGTTTTTTGAAATTTTGAAAAAAAAAGTTAGCCTCGTTTCTCATCATTTTGGACCGTGGGCTATAGCCCATATCGTACGGCATACTATAGCGCGCCGTTTTTCATCATTTTTGAGGATTTGAAAAAAATGACGAAATGACAAAACGATGGGTTATAGCCCATGTTTTTTTAAATTTTGAAAAAAAAAGTTAGCCTCGTTTCTCATCATTTTGGACCGTGGGCTATAGCCCATATCGTACGGCATACTATAGCGTGCCGTTTTTCATCATTTTTGAGGATTTGAAAAAAATGACGAAATGACAAAAACGATGGGTTATAGCCCATGTTTTTTGAAATTTTGAAAAAAAAAGTTAGCCTCGTTTCTCATCATTTTGGACCGTGGGCTATAGCCCATATCGTACGGCATACTATAGCGCGCCGTTTTTCATCATTTTGAGGATTTGAAAAAAATGACGAAATGACAAAAACGATGGGTTATAGCCCATGTTTTTTGAAATTTTGAAAAAAAAAGTTAGCCTCGTTTCTCATCATTTTGGACCGTGGGCTATAGCCCATATCGTACGGCATACTATAGCGTGCCGTTTTTCATCATTTTTGAGGATTTGAAAAAAATGACGAAATGACAAAAACGATGGGTTATAGCCCATGTTTTTTGAAATTTTGAAAAAAAAAGTTAGCCTCGTTTCTCATCATTTTGGACCGTGGGCTATAGCCCATATCGTACGGCATACTATAGCGCGCCGTTTTTCATCATTTTTGAGGATTTGAAAAAAATGACGAAATGACAAAAACGATGGGTTATAGCCCATGTTTTTTGAAATTTTGAAAAAAAAAGTTAGCCTCGTTTCTCATCATTTTGGACCATGGCTATAGCCCATATCGTACGGCATACTATAGCGCGCCGTTTTTCATCATTTTTGAGGATTTGAAAAAAATGACGAAATGACAAAAACGATGGGTTATAGCCCATGTTTTTTGAAATTTTGAAAAAAAAAGTTAGCCTCGTTTCTCATCATTTTGGACCATGGGCTATAGCCCATATCGTACGCCATACTATAGCGCGCCGTTTTTCATCATTTTTGAGGATTTGAAAAAAATGACGAAATGACAAAAACGATGGGTTATAGCCCATGTTTTTTTAAATTTTGAAAAAAAAAGTTAGCCTCGTTTCTCATCATTTTGGACCGTGGGCTATAGCCCATATCGTACGGCATACTATAGCGCGCCGTATTTCATCATTTTGAGGATTTGAAAAAAATGACAAAATGACAAAAACGATGGGTTATAGCCCATGTTTTTTTAAATTTTGAAAAAAAAAGTTAGCCTCGTTTCTCATCATTTTGGACCGTGGGCTATAGCCCATATCGTACGGCATACTATAGCGTGCCGTTTTTCATCATTTTTGAGGATTTGAAAAAAATGACGAAATGACAAAAACGATGGGTTATAGCCCATGTTTTTTGAAATTTTGAAAAAAAAAGTTAGCCTCGTTTCTCATCATTTTGGACCGTGGGCTATAGCCCATATCGTACGGCATACTATAGCGCGCCGTTTTTCATCATTTTTGAGGATTTGAAAAAAATGACGAAATGACAAAAACGATGGGTTATAGCCCATGTTTTTTGAAATTTTGAAAAAAAAAGTTAGCCTCGTTTCTCATCATTTTGGACCGTGGGCTATAGCCCATATCGTACGGCATACTATAGCGCGCCGTTTTTCATCATTTTTGAGGATTTGAAAAAAATGACGAAATGACAAAAACGATGGGTTATAGCCCATGTTTTTTGAAATTTTGGAAAAAAAAGTTAGCCTCGTTTCTCATCATTTTGGACCGTGGGCTATAGCCCATATCGTACGGCATACTATAGCGCGCCGTTTTTCATCATTTTGAGGATTTGAAAAAAATGACGAAATGACAAAAACGATGGGTTATAGCCCATGTTTTTTGAAATTTTGAAAAAAAAGTTAGCCTCGTTTCTCATCATTTTGGACCATGGGCTATAGCCCATATCGTACGGCATACTATAGCGCGCCGTTTTTCGTCATTTTTGAGGATTTGAAAAAAATGACGAAATGACAAAAACGATGGGTTATAGCCCATGTTTTTTGAAATTTGAAAAAAAAAGTTAGCCTCGTTTCTCATCATTTTGGACCGTGGGCTATAGCCCATATCGTACGGCATACTATAGCGCGCCGTTTTTCATCATTTTTGAGGATTTGAAAAAAATGACGAAATGACAAAAACGATGGGTTATAGCCCATGTTTTTTGAAATTTTGAAAAAAAAGTTAGCCTCGTTTCTCATCATTTTGGACCGTGGGCTATAGCCCATATCGTACGGCATACTATAGCGCGCCGTTTTTCATCATTTTGAGGATTTGAAAAAAATGACGAAATGACAAAAACGATGGGTTATAGCCCATGTTTTTTGAAATTTTGAAAAAAAAAGTTAGCCTCGTTTCTCATCATTTTGGACCGTGGGCTATAGCCCATATCGTACGGCATACTATAGCGCGCCGTTTTTCATCATTTTTGAGGATTTGAAAAAAATGACGAAATGACAAAAACGATGGGTTATAGCCCATGTTTTTTTAAATGTTGAAAAAAAAAGTTAGCCTCGTTTCTCATCATTTTGGACCGTGGGCTATAGCCCATATCGTACGGCATACTATAGCGTGCCGTTTTTCATCATTTTTGAGGATTTGAAAAAAATGACGAAATGACAAAAACGATGGGTTATAGCCCATGTTTTTTGAAATTTTGAAAAAAAAAGTTAGCCTCGTTTCTCATCATTTTGGACCGTGGGCTATAGCCCATATCGTACGGCATACTATAGCGCGCCGTTTTTCATCATTTTTGAGGATTTGAAAAAAATGACGAAATGACAAAAACGATGGGTTATAGCCCATGTTTTTTGAAATTTTGAAAAAAAAAGTTAGCCTCGTTTCTCATCATTTTGGACCGTGGGCTATAGCCCATATCGTACGGCATACTATAGCGCGCCGTTTTTCATCATTTTTGAGGATTTGAAAAAAATGACGAAATGACAAAAACGATGGGTTATAGCCCATGTTTTTTGAAATTTTGGAAAAAAAAGTTAGCCTCGTTTCTCATCATTTTGGACCGTGGGCTATAGCCCATATCGTACGGCATACTATAGCGCGCCGTTTTTCATCATTTTTGAGGATTTGAAAAAAATGACGAAATGACAAAAACGATGGGTTATAGCCATGTTTTTTGAAATTTTGAAAAAAAAAGTTAGCCTCGTTTCTCATCATTTTGGACCATGGGCTATAGCCCATATCGTACGGCATACTATAGCGCGCCGTTTTTCGTCATTTTTGAGGATTTGAAAAAAATGACGAAATGACAAAAACGATGGGTTATAGCCCATGTTTTTTGAAATTTGAAAAAAAAAGTTAGCCTCGTTTCTCATCATTTTGGACCGTGGGCTATAGCCCATATCGTACGGCATACTATAGCGCGCCGTTTTTCATCATTTTTGAGGATTTGAAAAAAATGACGAAATGACAAAAACGATGGGTTATAGCCCATGTTTTTTGAAATTTTGAAAAAAAAAGTTAGCCTCGTTTCTCATCATTTTGGACCGTGGGCTATAGCCCATATCGTACGGCATACTATAGCGCGCCGTTTTTCATCATTTTTGAGGATTTGAAAAAAATGACGAAATGACAAAAACGATGGGTTATAGCCCATGTTTTTGAAATTTTGAAAAAAAAAGTTAGCCTCGTTTCTCATCATTTTGGACCGTGGGCTATAGCCCATATCGTACGGCATACTATAGCGCGCCGTTTTTCATCATTTTTGAGGATTTGAAAAAAATGACGAAATGACAAAAACGATGGGTTATAGCCCATGTTTTTTGAAATTTTGAAAAAAAAGTTAGCCTCGTTTCTCATCATTTTGGACCGTGGGCTATAGCCCATATCGTACGGCATACTATAGCGCGCCGTTTTTCATCATTTTTGAGGATTTGAAAAAAATGACGAAATGACAAAAACGATGGGTTATAGCCCATGTTTTTTTAAATGTTGAAAAAAAAAGTTAGCCTCGTTTCTCATCATTTTGGACCGTGGGCTATAGCCCATATCGTACGGCATACTATAGCGTGCCGTTTTTCATCATTTTTGAGGATTTGAAAAAAATGACGAAATGACAAAAACGATGGGTTATAGCCCATGTTTTTTGAAATTTTGAAAAAAAAAGTTAGCCTCGTTTCTCATCATTTTGGACCGTGGGCTATAGCCCATATCGTACGGCATACTATAGCGCGCCGTTTTTCATCATTTTTGAGGATTTGAAAAAAATGACGAAATGACAAAAACGATGGGTTATAGCCCATGTTTTTTGAAATTTTGAAAAAAAAAGTTAGCCTCGTTTCTCATCATTTTGGACCGTGGGCTATAGCCCATATCGTACGGCATACTATAGCGCGCCGTTTTTCATCATTTTTGAGGATTTGAAAAAAATGACGAAATGACAAAAACGATGGGTTATAGCCCATGTTTTTTGAAATTTTGAAAAAAAAGTTAGCCTCGTTTCTCATCATTTTGGACCGTGGGCTATAGCCCATATCGTACGGCATACTATAGCGCGCCGTTTTTCATCATTTTTGAGGATTTGAAAAAAATGACGAAATGACAAAAACGATGGGTTATAGCCCATGTTTTTTGAAATTTTGAAAAAAAAGTTAGCCTCGTTTCTCATCATTTTGGACCGTGGGCTATAGCCCATATCGTACGGCATACTATAGCGCGCCGTTTTTCATCATTTTTGAGGATTTGAAAAAAATGACGAAATGACAAAAACGATGGGTTATAGCCCATGTTTTTTGAAATTTTGAAAAAAAAAGTTAGCCTCGTTTCTCATCATTTTGGACCGTGGGCTATAGCCCATATCGTACGGCATACTATAGCGCGCCGTTTTTCATCATTTTTGAGGATTTGAAAAAAATGACGAAATGACAAAAACGATGGGTTATAGCCCATGTTTTTGAAATTTTGAAAAAAAAAGTTAGCCTCGTTTCTCATCATTTTGGACCGTGGGCTATAGCCCATATCGTACGGCATACTATAGCGCGCCGTTTTTCATCATTTTGAGGATTTGAAAAAAATGACGAAATGACAAAAACGATGGGTTATAGCCCATGTTTTTTGAAATTTTGAAAAAAAAAGTTAGCCTCGTTTCTCATCATTTTGGACCGTGGGCTATAGCCCATATCGTACGGCATACTATAGCGCGCCGTTTTTCATCATTTTTGAGGATTTGAAAAAAATGACGAAATGACAAAAACGATGGGTTATAGCCCATGTTTTTTTAAATTTTGAAAAAAAAAGTTAGCCTCGTTTCTCATCATTTTGGACCGTGGGCTATAGCCCATATCGTACGGCATACTATAGCGCGCCGTTTTTCATCATTTTTGAGGATTTGAAAAAAATGACGAAATGACAAAAACGATGGGTTATAGCCCATGTTTTTTGAAATTTTGAAAAAAAAGTTAGCCTCGTTTCTCATCATTTTGGACCGTGGGCTATAGCCCATATCGTACGGCATACTATAGCGCGCCGTTTTTCATCATTTTTGAGGATTTGAAAAAAATGACGAAATGACAAAAACGATGGGTTATAGCCCATGTTTTTTGAAATTTTGAAAAAAAAAGTTAGCCTCGTTTCTCATCATTTTGGACCGTGGCTATAGCCCATATCGTACGGCATACTATAGCGCGCCGTTTTTCATCATTTTTGAGGATTTGAAAAAAATGACGAAATGACAAAAACGATGGGTTATAGCCCATGTTTTTTGAAATTTTGGAAAAAAAAGTTAGCCTCGTTTCTCATCATTTTGGACCGTGGGCTATAGCCCATATCGTACGGCATACTATAGCGCGCCGTTTTTCATCATTTTTGAGGATTTGAAAAAAATGACGAAATGACAAAAACGATGGGTTATAGCCCATG
>NW_027665586.1:0-15000 GCF_963924005.1 Protomyctophum bolini
TCCTGCCTCTCGGCCATGAGGTGCATACCGTATAGTTAGCACTTTGAAAGAGAGACGCTTATCTCGGTGCATTTCTTTACTGGTTAAATATAGGTCAGAAATATGTTGGAACAGGTTTAAAGTGGTTCATTATTTATAAGTAACCATTATTGCATTTATTATTATTACTAGTCCTTTTCCCCGTTCTGAATAATATGAACGGCAATTGATGTTCAGTGTGGGAAATGCAATGTAATAGATCACTGATTGATTGATTGATTGATTGATTGATATATGTATTAACAGTTTGTAGAATTACAGTACATTTCAAGCACAAACTCAATACAAAGACTGTTAACTGTGAGTGGACGACCCCAATTAAGCATTACACTTGTTTACAACAGGGTCCACCATGTTCAATTCATCAAAACATTTAGAGACGTACAAATAGACACTTCTATGTAGTTAAAGACAGAACAGGAATTCATCATAAAGGAGGTAAAAAGGGGAAAGATACATATGTGAGGGGGGCGGTGGGGGGGGATTCAGATTTTACGGGGGCCAGTTTTGAATTGCAGCCGTCCGTATAGGTGCCCTTTGAGAGCGGTTTTGAAGGAGTCAAGGGATTCACATGTCTTAATGACTGTTGGTAGGGCGTTCCACATTTTGGTGGCATAGGAGCGAAAATAATTTAGTCCCTTGTTTGTGCCGAATCTGGGTTGTACATGGTTTGTTGCACTCCCTCTGGTGTTGTGGGTGTGGACTTCGTTTACATTAAGGAAGTATTTAGACAGGTACATGGGTATCTTAGTGAAGTATTTAGTGAAGTATTTAGTGAAGTATTTAGATACTGTCATGGCTGGCTCTTGCCATGACAAAGATGAGGAGCAGGAGGCAGTCGAAAGTTGAACAAAGTATATATTTATTGTAAAATAGGCCTAGACATTAACTTAACTATAACTGAACTGGAGAACATAATCAAGCAACAAATCCTATAAGGTGTGGAGTCAGTAATCAGTGGTGTGGTGGTGATGGATGTGTGGAACATGGTGTGGTGTGTGTGTGGATGGAAAGAATAAGGTGGACATAATATCAGTAGAACATGGAGTCAAGCAGGCAATGGAGGCACAGACAGCAGGTCTGCCTCCTCTGGATCTCTCTGAGTGAATGGCAGGGACATTGCTTTTATAGCTCACTGGAGGCACCGGGCCCAGGTGCTCTCCAATGAGCAATCAAGATGTGCCCCACCCAGGCTCACCTATAGGGAGACAATTAGGCAGGTGCAGGCAACCACATACTGTGTGTCTATAATGTGTGTGGGGCATCACACCCCCCCCCTTAAGGTCGTGGTCCCACTAGGAACCATGATTCCCCACTTCTCATGAAATTAATGGACTACAAGTTAATCAAACACATAAACAAAACAAAATCAACTACCGGTAAGTGCACTTTATATCAATCAAATGTACACAAGGTTAATTAACGTAAAATTCCATTAACCAAATGATTTTACATTTTACATTTAAGTGCATTATATCCATCACATTTACATAATGTTAACATTAGCTTTTACCATGGTTTTCCTACATATTAAAATACTTAACAATGCAACAAGGCTTACCAAACGAGTATCCCCCTGTATGCTATACCCATAGATACCTGCCTCCCCACTTTGCCACACCATCCTGCCCCCAGCCTCAGCAACCTTGTATACAGGAGCGATTTAAGAGAGCCGGAGACAGGATAGTCTATAATGAGGAAAACAAGATATGTACGCAAAACAGGTTAACACATTATTCACGGTAACGTTAATATGTTGAACTCTAGAGTGCAATGACACTCAGCACTCTGGCCCTGCAACACCCTGGACCCTCCTCCCCCCTCAATGACTGGATCTGATTTTTAGCTAGCAATACGGCCACCAGGGAGCAGGACAGGCCAGAGGTCACAAACCCAGGTGCACTAAAAAAAAACAGAGACACCAAGTATTAGAGAACATCAGGAAGTACCATAAATATAGACACCAAATAGTTCGTCCTCTACTCAGTCACTGCCATTGACTGAGCAGAAGGACACATGGTGACTGACTGACTGACTACTCATAGCAAAGCCTTAACAGGTTTACATGACACAACTGAGTTGCTTTGCGTAGGTTAGGAGTGGAAATTATGTAGCTGGCTTTAGACACACGCTCGACAACGGTGTATGGCCCCATGAGCCTTGCTTGGAAAGGCAAAAGAGCCAACACGTGTTCGCCGGGTCTGAACTCCCGACGTTCAGCCCGTCGACCAAATGAACGCTTCCTTTTCACTTTAGAATTTACAATCGCTTCAGAATTTCCAATGACTTCTTTGGTAGGCTCAGGAGAACCCGCCCGATTTAACAGTACTGGTGATGACACATTTCCCCACACACTTCCCCCAGCATGCATGTTACCCAGGAGAACATCAACCCCAGCCACAGGCAACGCCGCGCGCAACGCCACCTCCACCTCGCCCTGAACCAGACCACACTCGAGATCTAGCTTGTGTATAGGAGAAGGGGTTGTGGCCATGCCCATACCACGGCTCAACATGACACGCCCTGTAGCCGACTGTGAAGAGAATGGTAGGACTGAGTCAAGAACATACGTGCCCTGCGCCGCCGTGTCTCTCAGAATTGTCACAGGCACTTTTTCCTGTGAGCCCACAAGAGAGATAAACCCCCTTTCCACAAACGGTCGATACGCCTCATCTACACCGCCGAGACTACTCCCGCTCTCATGTAAAGGACTTACCGACCTCACATATGACACCGGCGCACAAGCCGCAGTTGACTTCACCTCTGTTGTTTCCCTTTGTTTCCATGCGGTTTGATATGACCTCTCTTTCCACAAAAGTGACATGTTCTGTCACCGTCACGAGCAGCCCAACTTTTCCCGTCCTCCGTGTTAACATTTCCCTTGAAAGGTGCGCCGCGACCGCCGTCCCCATGGTTGGATTCAATGTTCTCCCCATGCGTAATTTGGGCACCCCGTGGGTCCCAGTCTCGGTGCGTCAACACATACTGATCAGCCAATGCGGCAGCTTCCCCCACCGTTTTAACCTGCTGTTCAGTGATAAAGGTCGCTACTCGCTGTGGGATTGCTCTACCAAACTGTTCTAACAGCACCAAGTCGCACAATGTCTCGCATGTCGTTCCACCTGCAGCAACACGCCAACGATTAAAGTTGAGCACCATCTGCCGTGAAAACTCCAAGTATGATTGTTTCTCGTCTTTTCTGCCATTTCTAAACCGCTGACGGTAGCTCTCAGGCACCATTTCATACACCTTAAGAATAGCAGCCTTAACGGTGGCATAACTTAAACAGTCAGTCACCGACAACGCAGAATAAGCCTCTTGTGCCCTCCCCGTTAGAACACACTGCAGCATCACAGTCCGATCCGCATCAGGCCACCCTCTCGAGTCTGCCAGTCTTTCAAACAGTGAAAAAAAAGTTTCAGGTTCCCTCTCATTGAATTTAGGCATCAACCTCAAATTACCCACCAAATCAAACTGCCTGTTTTCTAAACTAAGGGCTCTCCCTCCACTGTTCAAAAACGCCTGATCCATTTTACCCGCTCTCACCAGCTCCAACTTCTCCCTCTGCAAGTCAAAACTCATTTTCTCCATCTCCAGTTTAACTTTCTCCCTCTCAGTTTCACCCTGATGTCTCGCCCTATCCATATCCAACTGGATAAGCATAAGCTCCTTTTGTTGTTCAAAAGAAAAGCTTGGATTTGCCTGGACACATTTAATAGGTAGTGGCTCATGAGCAGCGCCACCCTCCCCTGTTTCCTCAGGCTCCGACGGCAACACCTTTGCGTCTTCTAACTCGGCCATTAAGATTAACTTTAGCGTATGTAGTCTGCGTCTCCTGTCCCCAATGTCGATACGGTAGTGGTCAGCAATCTCGAACAACTGTTCCTTTGTACAGTTATTTAAAAAATCAACTGACGGCGACGCCACAAATTCATCCATTTCAGCCATCGTAACGTTGGATGAATGCACACAAGTCCTAATAACACACAGATAGCAACTTTAACCAGAGTAATCAGGAGTGTCCCCTAACTGCCTACCCAAAACTTCTCTAACTCAACCCTAGCTCTTCATGGGGTTCGGCAGGGGTACTGATGCACTGAATATACGCTGGGGACAACGCAACCGTTTTAAAAATCACGCTGTCAGCCACGTACTGTGCTCCCGAGACAACTGCTACTACTGCGTTCCCCCAACACTACAAGAAAAATAACAAATCCACGAAAGTTTAAAGAAACTCAGTGGCTAAGCCTGACATGGGACAAAAGCAGTAGCTCCTGTTTGAATACTCAATAACATTAACCATCGATGTGTCACAACACTTATGCACCTCATCCAATTACCTCCATGCTCAATAGAAAAACTGGGAAAACAAAAATATACTTTAACGGCAACGGAAAGCCAAACAAAAGACTGCACCCGCCAAACAATTTGAAATCCGTGTCACAAAAGACAAAAAGGGAATCCCGAGCCAGGTTTCCCACCCACGCCTCTGATTGGCCCAAATGTACCATACGTCACAAGGAAAATCCCAATTTACTTCAAGACCGGCTATCAAAACCGTGCGCGCAACAACCAATAGGCTCTAGTAGCCGCTACTAGAACTTAGTTTAAATTTGGAAAATTGTAATACTCACTTTTGGACGAGCCCCCATTTGTCATGGCTGGCTCTTGCCATGACAAAGATGAGGAGCAGGAGGCAGTCGAAAGTTGAACAAAGTATATATTTATTGTAAAATAGGCCTAGACATTAACTTAACTATAACTGAACTGGAGAACATAATCAAGCAACAAATCCTATAAGGTGTGGAGTCAGTAATCAGTGGTGTGGTGGTGATGGATGTGTGGAACATGGTGTGGTGTGTGTGTGGATGGAAAGAATAAGGTGGACATAATATCAGTAGAACATGGAGTCAAGCAGGCAATGGAGGCACAGACAGCAGGTCTGCCTCCTCTGGATCTCTCTGAGTGAATGGCAGGGACATTGCTTTTATAGCTCACTGGAGGCACCGGGCCCAGGTGCTCTCCAATGAGCAATCAAGATGTGCCCCACCCAGGCTCACCTATAGGGAGACAATTAGGCAGGTGCAGGCAACCACATACTGTGTGTCTATAATGTGTGTGGGGCATCACAATACATAATCTGTGTCCGTCCCAACATGCATTTCACTGGTGACCCGGAAGTGGACAGAGGGACAGACGGACGGACAGACAGACAGACAGACTTTGTGGTCCAGGGAGTGTTGACGTGTGTTGTCTGTAGTAAAGGAGCATTAGGGCCAGTCCAGGGGGAGTGTTGACGTGTATTCTCTGTAGTAGAGGAGCATTAGGCCAGTCCAGGGGAGTGTTGACGTGTGCATTATAAATGCACCGTTTACTGCGATAGGTTTACGTTTGAATAACAAGGGCAGGTGTAACTATAGAATGGCTCCCTGTATATGAGAGGAAAAAGGAAAGGAAAGGTACTATGTTTACCCTGCAGGGTAACTGGACTAAGGAAAGGAAAGGTACTATGTTTACCCTGCATGGTAACTGGACTAAGGAAAGGAAAGGTACTATGTTTACCCAGGGTAACTGGACTAAGGAAAGGAAAGGTACTATGTTTACCCTGCAGGGTAACTGGACTAAGGAAAGGAAAGGTACCATGTTTACCCAGGGTAACTGGACTAAGGAAAGGAAAGGTACTATGTTTACCCTGCAGGGTAACTGGACTAAGGAAAGGAAAGGTACTATGTTTACCCTGCAGGGTAACTGGACTAAGGAAAGGAAAGGTACTATGTTTACCCAGGGTAACTGGACTAAGGAAAGGTACTATGTTTACCCAGGGTAACTGGACTAATGAAAGGAAAGGTACTATGTTTACCCAGGGTAACTGGACTAAGGAAAGGAAAGGTACTATGTTTACCCAGGGTAACTGGACTAATGAAAGGAAAGGTACTATGTTTACCCAGGGTAACTGGACTAATGAAAGGAAAGGTACTATGTTTACCCAGGGTAACTGGACTAATGAAAGGAAAGGTACTATGTTTACCCTGGGTAACTGGACTAAGGAAAGGAAAGGTACTATGTTTACCCAGGGTAACTGGACTAAGGAAAGGAAAGGTACTATGTTTACCCAGGGTAACTGGACTAATGAAAGGAAAGGTACTATGTTTACCCAGGGTAACTGGACTAAGGAAAGGAAAGGCGACCTTTCCGATATCAAGACCGCTCCGCCGCTGCCTTGCCTTACCGGACCTTCTGGCTGAATGAGACGGGGTTCTCAGTGGTTCTCAGTGGTTCTCAACCTTTTTCATGTCAAGGACCCCCAGAATGCCTCTGACTCTGTCTCTATATATAAAGCTGATATATTCCCAGACAGACATACCTTTAAACCTCCTGGATGAAAACAGAGCCAGAAAGAAAGAAACGAAGGGGGAAAAAAATACGTTTCTATTCCTGGACGTCGTCCCCCCCCCCCACACACACACACACACATTTGACCCGTTTGTTTCCCCCGCTGGTAGAGGGGGGGGGGGGTAGGGGGGCGTGGCCTCTTTCCACATCATTTAGTGCATAATTAGAGTTCTTGAATAATGACAGAATGGAGCGCTGACGACAACACAAGCGTCTGGGACTGTGGGCCCCCCCCCCCCCACACACACACACACACACACACACACACACACACACACACACGCACACAGACCAGTGGTGGAAAGTAACCAAGTACTTTTTACTGGAAAGTATAACTTAAGATTTGAGTTAAAAACGAAAGCATAAATTATTCAAAGATTTGCGCCACATTTTCACGAATTTTCAAAAAAAAATAGCAGACCTACACAAGCTCGTAGCGCGAGACTCACCAGTGGTGGACAGTAACAAAGTACTTTTTACTTAAGTACTGTAACCCCTTTTGGTGTTATTATATAACTAGCATTATGTTGTACTTTAGCTGTTGAAAAATAGCAGACCTACAAGCTCGTAGCGCGCCACCGAGTGGCGCGCTACGAGCTTGTAGGTCTGCTATTTTTGACAAATCGTGAAAAAGTCTTTGAATATATTATATATTCTGTCAGAAGACTTATTCTAATCTTTCGACGAAAAATACAATTTTGAGGTATTTATTTGTTCAACCACTGACTAAAACTATGACGACCTTTTTTTCCTTTACTATATATTTTTCTCACTGACAAACGAAACAACAACGAAAAAATAAACTTAAGCTTTGATGACTAAAACTAAGATTATATCCACACTTTTCCTGGGCTGTGTGTGCTCCAGTTCCTGTTGATTTCATTGGATATCATTGGTCATCTGACCAGTTTCATTGGCTTTCATTGGATCAAATCGACAGGAACTGGAGCACACACACAGCCCAGGAAAAGTGTGGATAGGCCGGGGCTCCATTTCCGTCACCGTCGTTTATATGCATCGACACGTTGTTAGCTTGTAGATCGGCTATTTGTACTATTTTTTTTTAAATGTTTTAAAATAGTAAAAAAAAAGGCAAATAAGTTTATGGATAAAAAGGGGTAAGATATATTGACTATATAGTCCCTGCCCGACACTATAAAAACGTCTGTCTGGGACTAGTGGAGAAGAGATCCAGTAGAACTAACATTTAAACACGTCTGTCTGGGACTAGTGGAGAAGAGATCCAGTAGAACTGACATTTAAAAACGTCTGTCTGGGACTAGTGGAGAAGAGATCCAGTAGAACTGACATTTAAACACGTCTGTCAGGGACTAGTGGAGAAGAGATCCAGTAGAACTGACATTTAAACACGTCTGTCAGGGACTAGTGGAGAAGAGATCCAGTAGAACTAACATTTAAACACGTCTGTCAGGGACTAGTGGAGAAGAGATCCAGTAGAACTAACATTTAAACACGTCTGTCAGGGACTAGTGGAGAAGAGATCCAGTAGAACTAACATTTAAACACGTCTGTCAGGGACTAGTGGAGAAGAGATCCAGTAGAACTGACATTTAAAAACGTCTGTCAGGGACTAGTGGAGAAGAGATCCAGTAGAACTGACATTTAAAAACGTCTGTCAGGGACTGGTGGAGAAGAGATCCAGTAGAACTAACATTTAAACACGTCTGTCAGGGACTAGTGGAGAAGAGATCCAGTAGAACTAACATTTAAACACGTCTGTCAGGGACTAGTGGAGAAGAGATCCAGTAGAACTAACATTTAAACACGTCTGTCAGGGACTAGTGGAGAAGAGATCCAGTAGAACTAACATTTAAACACGTCTGTCAGGGACTAGTGGAGAAGAGATCCAGTAGAACTAACATTTAAACACGTCTGACAGGGACTAGTGGAGAAGAGATCCAGTAGAACTGACATTTAAAAACGTCTGACAGGGACTAGTGGAGAAGAGATCCAGTAGAACTGACATTTAAACACGTCTGTCAGGGACTAGTGGAGAAGAGATCCAGTAGAACTAACATTTAAACACGTCTGACAGGGACTAGTGGAGAAGAGATCCAGTAGAACTAACATTTAAACACGTCTGTCAGGGACTAGTGGAGAAGAGATCCAGTAGAACTAACATTTAAACACGTCTGTCAGGGACTAGTGGAGAAGAGATCCAGTAGAACTAACATTTAAACACGTCTGTCAGGGACTAGTGGAGAAGAGATCCAGTAGAACTAACATTTAAACGCGTCTGTCAGGGACTAGTGGAGAAGAGATCCAGTAGAACTAACATTTGACGTGACTAAAAAGGTGACTAAAACTCGTGCCAATTAATCACGGTAATTAAGCACACCCTCTCTTGTAAATATTGATTAACCCATTCTGGGCGGGAACCCATTTTGGTGTTGGCGTCATGTCGTGCTTTAGCTATTGAAAAATAGCAGATCTACAAGCTCATAGCGCGCCACCGAGTGGCGCGCTACGAGCTTGTATAGGTCTGCTATTTTTTGAAAAATCGAAGAACGACTGACATTTTTTTTTAAATCTGATCTCAGGTCAGAATGGGTTAATCAGACCAGTGTGTGTGTGTCCAGTGGAAACCTCGTATGAATCTGATCTCAGGTCAGAATGGGTTAAGTACACAGTCAGCTCATCACATTTGACTTATTCATGTACAGTAGGCGAGGCGTGGTGAGGTGACGTGTTCCTCAATAAAAACCTGCTGCTCGTGGGTTAAACGTTCAAAGTCTGTGACCTTCGACCCACGTGTAGGTAGCCCTATATACCTGCAAATCAGACAGGACACCTTTTTTATCCAATCGGGAGAGAGAGAACTCCACACGGACATAATTAATCAGCTTGTGTTCCTGTTCCAATTTCTCTCCTGTTTGGATCAAATGTGTTTCCCATCTGAACATGTATTTCATGTTTAATAAAGAAACGAGAGACATGGAGACCACCGCTACTGAACACACACTCTATAGCAATGATTACTGTCACAATATAGAGCTATTTAACACTGTTACTGAACACACTCTATAGCAATGATTACTGTCACAATATAGAGCTATTTAACACTGTTACTGAACACACTCTATAGCAATGATTACTGTCACAATATAGAGCTATTTAACACTGTTACTGAACACACTCTATAGCAATGATTACTGTCACAATATAGAGCTATTTAACACTGTTACTGAACACACACTATAGCAATGATTACTGTCACAATATAGAGCTATTTAACACTGTTACTGAACACACACTATAGCAATGATTACTGTCACAATATAGAGCTATTTAACACTGTTACTGAACACACACTATAGCAATGATTACTGTCACAATATAGAGCTATTTAACACTGTTACTGAACACACTCTATAGCAATGATTACTGTCACAATATAGAGCTATTTAACACTGTTACTGAACACACTCTATAGCAATGATTACTGTCACAATATAGAGCTATTTAACACTGTTACTGAACACACTCTATAGCAATGATTACTGTCACAATATAGAGCTATTTAACACTGTTACTGAACACACTCTATAGCAATGATTACTGTCACAATATAGAGCTATTTAACACTGTTACTGAACACACTCTATAGCAATGATTACTGTCACAATATAGAGCTATTTAACACTGTTACTGAACACACTCTATAGCAATGATTACTGTCACAATATAGAGCTATTTAACACTGTTACTAAACACACACTATAGCAATGATTACTGTCACACTATAGAGCTATTTAACACTGTTACTGAACACACTATAGCAATGATTACTGTCACAATATAGAGCTATTTAACACTGTTACTGAACACACTCTATAGCAATGATTACTGTCACAATATAGAGCTATTTAACACTGTTACGGAACACACTCTATAGCAATGATTACTGTCACACTATAGAGCTATTTAACACCGTTACGGAACACACTCTATAGCAATGATTACTGTCACAATATAGAGCTATTTAACACTGTTACGGAACACACTCTATAGCAATGATTACTGTCACACTATAGAGCTATTTAACACCGTTACGGAACACACTCTATAGCAATGATTACTGTCACAATATAGAGCTATTTAACACTGTTACTGAACACACTCTATAGCAATGATTACTGTCACAATATAGAGCTATTTAACACTGTTACTGAACACACTCTATAGCAATGATTACTGTCACAATATAGAGCTATTTAACACCGTTACTGAACACACTCTATAGCAATGATTACTGTCACAATATAGAGCTATTTAACACCGTTACTGAACACACTCTATAGCAATGATTACTGTCACAATATAGAGCTATTTAACACTGTTACTGAACACACTCTATAGCAATGATTACTGTCACAATATAGAGCTATTTAACACTGTTACTGAACACACTCTATAGCAATGATTACTGTCACAATATAGAGCTATTTAACACTGTTACTGAACACACTCTATAGCAATGATTACTGTCACAATATAGAGCTATTTAACACTGTTACTGAACACACACTATAGCAATGATTACTGTCACAATATAGAGCTATTTAACACCGTTACTGAACACACTCTATAGCAATGATTACTGTCACACTATAGAGCTATTTAACACTGTTAGTGAACACACTCTATAGCAATGATTACTGTCACAATATAGAGCTATTTAACACTGTTACTGAACACACTCTATAGCAATGATTACTGTCACAATATAGAGCTATTTAACACCGTTACTGAACACACACTATAGCAATGATTACTGTCACAATATAGAGCTATTTAACACTGTTACTGAACACACTCTATAGCAATGATTACTGTCACAATATAGAGCTATTTAACACCGTTACTGAACACACTCTATAGCAATGATTAATGTCACAATATAGAGCTATTTAACACTGTTACTGAACACACACTCTATAGCAATGATTACTGTCACAATATAGAGCTATTTAACACCGTTACTGAACACACTCTATAGCAATGATTACTGTCACAATATAGAGCTATTTAACACTGTTACTGAACACACTCTATAGCAATGATTACTGTCACAATATAGAGCTATTTAACACTGTTACTGAACACACACTATAGCAATGATTACTGTCACAATATAGAGCTATTTAACACTGTTACTAAACACACTCTATAGCAATGATTACTGTCACAATATAGAGCTATTTAACACTGTTACTGAACACACTCTATAGCAATGATTACTGTCACAATATAGAGCTATTTAACACTGTTACTGAACACACTCTATAGCAATGATTACTGTCACAATACAGAGCTATTTAACACTGTTACTGAACACACTCTATAGCAATGATTACTGTCACAATATAGAGCTATTTAACACTGTTACTGAACACACACTATAGCAATGATTACTGTCACAATATAGAGCTATTTAACACCGTTACTGAACACACTCTATAGCAATGATTACTGTCACAATATAGAGCTATTTAACACTGTTACTGAACACACACTATAGCACACACACTATAGCAATGATTACTGTCACAATATAGAGCTATTTAACACCGTTACTGAACACACTCTATAGCAATGATTACTGTCACAATATAGAGCTATTTAACACCGTTACTGAACACACTCTATAGCAATGATTACTGTCACAATATAGAGCTATTTAACACCGTTAGTGAACACACACTATAGCAATGATTACTGTCACAATATAGAGCTATTTAACACTGTTACTGAACACACTCTATAGCAATGATTACTGTCACAATATAGAGCTATTTAACACTGTTACTGAACACACACTATAGCAATGATTACTGTCACAATATAGAGCTATTTAACACTGTTACTGAACACACTCTATAGCAATTATTACTGTCACAATATAGAGCTATTTAACACTGTTACTGAACACACTCTATAGCAATGATTACTGTCACAATATAGAGCTATTTAACACTGTTACTAAACACACACTATAGCAATGATTACTGTCACAATATAGAGCTATTTAACACTGTTACTGAACACTCTCTATAGCAATGATTACTGTCACAATATAGAGCTATTTAACACTGTTACTGAACACACACTATAGCAATGATTACTGTCACAATATAGAGCTATTTAACACCGTTACTGAACACACTCTATAGCAATGATTACTGTCACAATATAGAGCTATTTAACACTGTTACTGAACACACTCTATAGCAATGATTACTGTCACAATATAGAGCTATTTAACACTGTTACTGAACACACTCTATAGCAATGATTACTGTCACAATATAGAGCTATTTAACACTGTTACTGAACACACTCTATAGCAATGATTACTGTCACAATATAGAGCTATTTAACACTGTTACTAAACACACTCTATAGCAATGATTACTGTCACAATATAGAGCTATTTAACACTGTTACTGAACACACTCTATAGCAATGATTACTGTCACAATATAGAGCTATTTAACACTGTTACTGAACACACTCTATAGCAATGATTACTGTCACAATATAGAGCTATTTGACACTGTTACTGAACACACTCTATAGCAATGATTACTGTCACAATATAGAGCTATTTAACACTGTTACTGAACACACACTATAGCAATGATTACTGTCACAATATAGAGCTATTTAACACTGTTACTGAACACACACTATAGCAATGATTACTGTCACAATATAGAGCTATTTAACACTGTTACTAAACACACACTATAGCAATGATTACTGTCACAATATAGAGCTATTTAACACTGTTACTGAACACACTCTATAGCAATGATTACTGTCACAATATAGAGCTATTTAACACTGTTACTGAACACACACTATAGCAATGATTACTGTCACACTATAGAGCTATTTAACACCGTTACTGAACACACTCTATAGCAATGATTACTGTCACAATATAGAGCTATTTAACACTGCTACTGAACACACTCTATAGCAATGATTACTGTCACAATATAGAGCTATTTAACACTGCTACTGAACACACTCTATAGCAATGATTACTGTCACAATATAGAGCTATTTAACACTGCTACTGAACACACTCTATAGCAATGATTACTGTCACAATATAGAGCTATTTAACACCGTTACTGAACACACACTATAGCAATGATTACTGTCACAATATAGAGCTATTTAACACTGTTACTGAACACACTCTATAGCAATGATTACTGTCACAATATAGAGCTATTTAACACCGTTACTGAACACACTCTATAGCAATGATTACTGTCACACTATAGAGCTATTTAACACACACACACACACAGACAGACAGACAGACATGATCTGCTAGGTCTCATAGTTAGTGCTCACTGTGTTCGCAATCACTGCGTTCGCAAAAATAGAAAATTGGCGTCAAAAACAACATTGTCTGACTGTCGGCTGCGTCGGACCCAACAGGCTAGCAGTGCAGTGTTCTGTTGGGATGCTGCTCTGTGTTATGTTAAAGGACCACTTCACCACTTTTCAACCTATCTTCATATACTAGGTCCTCACTAATAATCTTGAAAAAATGGCGCAATTTCTTTCTACTCGGTCTGTGTCTCATAGGAGGGCTGTGGGCAGTTCAGAAACCGTCTTCCAGTGACATCATCGATGGGGAATACAAGCTAATAGAAACTGCAGGCTTTCTAGTCCTGAAAAGTTGCAATGCGAAAATGGAAGCCATCGTTCTCACGATAATGAAAATCTAAACATTTTTGTAAAAAAAAAATCTTGTTTAAAAAAAAAATCTGCTTAATGATGATGTCACTGACTGGAAGACGGTTTCTAAACTGCCCACAGTATGAGACACAGACTGAGTAGGAAAAAATCGTGCCATTTTATCATGATTATTAGTGAGGACCTATTACATGAAGATAGGTTGAAAAGTGGTGAAGTGGTCCTTTAAATGTTTAAGCTATTTGGACAAAACAGACATGATGCACTGTATGCAATGCAACACACACACACACACACACACACACACACACACACACACACAGACAGACATGATGCACATGCAATGCAACGCCTCAAATTATGGAAAACAGCGAGGCCTGCCAACCCAGCTACGTCACACACACACACACACACACACACACACACACACACACACACACACACACCACCTTTCTTTATCTGTCTCTCTTGCGTGCCCTCACTCTCCTGTGTGTGTGTGTTTGTGTGTGTGTCATCGTTCTGTCTCTCTCTCTCTCTCTCTCTCTCTCAGTGCATTAAACTTTCCTCTCAGTTCTGTGTCTGTGTCTGTGTGTGTGTGTGTGCGCGCGTGCGTGCGTGCGTGCGTGCATAGTTTTGCAGTAGGCCTAATTATCCTTTTAAAAATGGTGACCCAGGGTGCCCACTTTTTAGAGCCACTGTTGAAAACTCATCTTTTTAGACGGGCCTTTCCATAGCCGGCTGGGTTAAATGTCTATTTTGTCGTACTTTATTAGTGATGTTAGTTCTTGACTTGTTTTTATTGACTATTGACTTGTTTTACTTGTATTG
>NW_027665586.1:17500-31903 GCF_963924005.1 Protomyctophum bolini
GACTTCTCCTCTGCATGCTGTAGTATTTAGATGGTTCTGTTATGACTTCTCCTCTGCATGCTGTAGTATTTAGATGGTTCTGTTATGACTGCATGTTGTAGTGTTTAGATGGTTCTGTTATGACTTCTCCTCTGCATGTTGTAGTGTTTAGATGGTTCTGTTATGACTTCTCCTCTGCATGTTGTAGTATTTAGATGGTTCTGTTATGACTGCATGTTGTAGTGTTTAGATGGTTCTGTTATGACTTCTCCTCTGCATGTTGTAGTATTTAGATGGTTCTGTTATGACTTCTCCTCTGCATGTTGTAGTATTTAGATGGTTCTGTTATGACTGCATGTTGTAGTGTTTAGATGGTTCTGTTATGACTTCTCCTCTGCATGTTGTAGTATTTAGATGGTTCTGTTATGACTTCTCCTCTGCATGTTGTAGTATTTAGATGGTTCTGTTATGACTGCATGTTGTAGTGTTTAGATGGTTCTGTTATGACTTCTCCTCTGCATGCTGTAGTATTTAGATGGTTCTGTTATGACTTCTCCTCTGCATTCACCAGAGAAGTCAGAGTGCGCAGTTATACCAGAAATAATTGAGCCTTCATCATCATCATCATCATCATCATCATCATTCATCACCATCATCATTGGACACTTTCTGTTTTACATTTCATATTTTGATATTGCTGTATTGTATAGAGTGTATGTTGTTGAGTTTGTTTTTTGTATTTTATGCTTTGTATTTCGGGGCTTGCCCCTCAATTGTACTCCGAGTTTAAATAAAGGTTATGATGATGATGATGATGATGATGATTCAGGACTTCTGTTGGTATACAGGCGGTCGGTGCAGAAGTGATCCGTTATCTCTGCTCACTGTGTTTTCATGTCCCACTGAGCTGACAGACAGACACACGCAGGGCACTGTGACACGTCTTCTGGTCATTTGCATCCACTCCACTGCACTGCACTGAGGACCTCTTTGTTTGGCTCGGACAGTCGAGTCGGAAACGCACAGTAAACGGACGCCTGCATGCGCCGTGGCACTGTGCAGAGAACCTCCACAAACACAACAGGGGAGACCAAAATAGCACGGATCACGTTCAGTATTTCTATTTGTCCTGGACGGTTCAACGCTCGGTGTTTGTATTGGTCCCGGTATAGACACCCGCGCACACACACACACACACACACGCGCACACACGCGCACACGCACACACACGCACGTGCACGCGCACGCGCACATGCACACGCACACGCACACACACACACACACACCCCTTTTCAATCAACTGAGTGTGAGTCATTATAAACACACAGAGAGAGAGAGAGAGAGAGAGAGAGAGAGACATTACAAGCACACGGAAGCACTTCCTTCCTCCCTGAAACTATGTCAACGCTGTTGAAACTGACCACGTGCAACCCAGATTCGGCACCAAAAAGGGGTTCAACCTATGCCCTATGCCACGGTCGCCCATGTACGTACGTCTAACGGAGTCTACATGTATACTTGAACTTGAGATACAGTGTTTATGCACGTGAGACGTGATAGTTGCAGCTCGAATGTTCTTTATAGATAGGAGAGGCATCTGTTTAGATGTCGCCAGTGGGGTCACATAGCCTCGTTCATAATCATGTCACGTTTCTGTGTCTCACATCATTTATCCAGCTATACATTGATATACATTCATACACCGATGGCGGCGGAAACCATGCAAGGCACCAACCAGCACATCGGGAGCAATCAGGGGTTCAGTGTCTTGCTCAAGGACACTTTGACTCTGGGGGAGCCCACAGGGTTCGAACTGGCAACCATCCGGCCACTCTACCGCTGATCCACCGCCGTCCCTATATATATTCCCTGCCGTGTAAAATTAGCCATTACGACGGCATCAGCGCCCACCGAAATACATTTTAGTTTTAGTCGACTAAAATCTTATGATATTTATAGTCGACTAAAACTATAGAACAATAAATGAAAACGTTTGAACTCAAGTTACTAAACTAAAATCAAAAGTTGCTGCCAAAAACAACACTGCTCTGTATAATAAACGTTGTGAACGTGATACCGTCTCTGTACAAAAACAAAAAGTTAATGTTGTTTTGAAAATTGAATATACATTCAGACAGAATAACATTCATTCATTCTTATTTAAGCTCATCTGTGCTTAAATAGGAGGAAAGGAGGAAAACTCCTTAGACTTAAGCAATTTTTTTTGTTTGTTTTTGTCATGCTCTGTGCTCAAAGTGCAATTAAAAAGCAAACGTTTGGGTCATGAGACCTTGGTCAGTGCTGAACGTTGATATTATGCCCCCATACCTCGACATGTGATATACAGTACAGTATGTACAGTAGCTATATGTTCATAACAGAACACACCATGCTTTGTGGTGTACGGCCACGAGGTCATCATCAAAGGACATTCATACGATCGTATTTATATTCACAGTTATTATACTTCTGATAACGAGATCACCAGGAAAACACACTGTACTGTACTGTACTGTACTGTACTGTACACACTGATGTGTGTCTGATGAGGTTGCTTCATCACTGCAAAGACATTTAGATATCTATCCATCTCATCTATGTTATCTGTCTTTGATTTATCTTTGATGAATTGAACATGGTGGACCCTGTTGTAAACAAGTGTAATGCTTTAAATTGGGTCGTCCAACTCACAGTTAACAGTCTTTGTATTGAGTTTGTGCTTGAAATGTACTGTAAATTCTGCAAACTGTTAATAAACGTGCGTGCGTGTGTCTGTGTCTGTGTCTGTGTCTGTGTCCCTGTCTGTCTGTCTGTCTGTCTGTCTGTCTGTCTGTCTGTCTGTCTGTCTGTCCGCCCCCAGCTGTTTGTCATCGACCACAACCAGGCTGATTGGCGCATCGCCATGACGACCCCACGGCTGCTGGGCGTCTCCGTGGAGCTGCTGGTGTGCGTCCTCCACCCCGTGGGAACCTACTGGGACCTGCTGAGTGGCCCCCGGGGCCCCCCGGGGCCCAGACAGGTAGGACTGCTGAGTGGATTACAACCACACACAGAGATTTTGAAAACATGACCAATGACAAAAAACTCCCATATCTGCTGGGCGAAGTACAACAATGTGCAAACACACAGCAGCAAGATCTGTGAGTTGCTGTGATAGGAGAAGGATATCAAATGGAACACAACCACCCTAAAGACTAATAATTGTGTATATTCCTGCACTATACCTGCATCGAGTGACCTTGGTACATAGAAGTTGATCTATTGAAGATTCTGACCTTCAAAGTACATCATTTTTGTTTTGATTGTATTGCTGTATTGTTGTATTGTTCTTTCTGCTTTGGCAATGTAAACGTATGTTTTCTCATGCCAATAAAGCCCTTTGAATTGAATTTAATTGAGTGGCCCCCGCCCCCCCCCCGGGGCCCAGACAGGTAGGACTGCTGAGTGGCCCGCGGCCCCTGAGTGGCCCCTGAGTGGCCCCTCGGTGGCGCTCTTGATCTACAAGCTCGTAGCGCGCCACTCGGTGGCGCGCTATGAGCTTGTAGATCTGCTATTTTTGAAAAATCGAAGAACGACTGACATAGAAACATAAAACTGTCAGGATGTAGAAGAACATTTTGTAGAATCTGATCTCAGGTCAGAACGGGTTAATTGACCTCCCCCCCGACCCACAGACCTACCCGACGCCGGTGCCCAACAACTCCTCCTCCTCCTCCTGGCCACTAGGGGTGCTGTGCGTGGCGCCGCGCCTGGGCCGCGCCGCGGCGGACGTGGAGCTTCTGCTGTCTCTGCTCATGTTCCTGCGGCTTTACCTGGTTCACCGCGCCATCCTTCTGCACAGCAAGGTGCTCCTCAGCGCCTCCTACAGGTAGGTTTTATACCTGGTGCAGGTGCAGGTGTAATGTTGGAGACCACAGAAGACATGTAAATATGAAATACATGCTTAAACATGTAGCTATAGGTGTAATGGTAGAGACCACAGAAGACATGTAGATATGAAATACATGCTTAAACATGTAGCTAGGTGTAATGTTAGAGACCACAGAAGACATGTAAATATGAAATAAATGCTTAAACATGTAGCTATAGGTGTAATGTTAGAGACCACAGAAGACATGTAAATATGAAATACATGCTTAAACATGTAGCTATAGGTGTAATGTTAGAGTTCACAGAAGACATGTAAATATGAAATAAATGCTTAAACATGTAGCTATAGTTGTAATGTAAGAGACCACAGAAGACATGTAAATATGAAATAAATGCTTTAACATGTAGCTAGGTGTAATGTTAGAGACCACAGAAGACATGTACATATGAAATAAATGCTTAAACATGTAGCTATAGGTGTAATGTTAGAGACCACAGAAGACATGTAAATATGAAATACATGCTTAAACATGTAGCTATAGGTGTAATGTTAGAGTTCACAGAAGACATGTAAATATGAATTAAATGCTTAAACATGTAGCTATAGGTGTAATGTTAGAGACCACAGAAGACATGTCAATATGAAATAAATGCTTTAACATGTAGCTAGGTGTAATGTTAGAGACCACAGAAGACATGTACATATGAAATAAATGCTTAAACATGTAGCTATAGGTGTAACGTTAGAGTCCACAGAAGTTTTCTCAACTTGCTGTTTCTCTGCCAGACATTACTCTATAAGCCATATCTCCAAAACCGGTGGGTCAAACTGAACAACCAATATGTCAAATTTGAAGCTACGATTTCTTGCTTTCATAAAACATGAAAAAAAAAACGAAAATTCAAAAAGAAAATCCAGTGGCAGCCCCTCAGTCAAATGTAGTCACATTTATTGTGACCAAAATCCCATGGCGAATCAGAGAGGATTTCAGAGCACGTAATCCAGGAGCATCAGATCTCTGAACAACATCTCCTGTTTCCTTCCAGGAGCATCGGATCTCTGTTATCTCTGTTATATCTGTTTCCTTCCAGGAGCATCAGATCTCTGTTATCTCTGTTATATCTGTTTCCTTCCAGGAGCATCAGATCTCTGTTATCTCTGTTATATCTGTTTCCTTCCAGGAGCATCGGATCTCCGTTATCTCTGTTATATCTGTTTCCTTCCAGGAGCATCAGATCTCTGAACAACATCTTCTGTTTCCTTCCAGGAGCATCGGATCTCCGTTATCTCTGTTATATCTGTTTCCTTCCAGGAGCATCAGATCTCTGAACAACATCTTCTGTTTCCTTCCAGGAGCATCGGATCTCCGTTATCTCTGTTATATCTGTTTCCTTCCAGGAGCATCAGATCTCTGAACAACATCTTCTGTTTCCTTCCAGGAGCATCGGATCTCCGTTATCTCTGTTATATCTGTTTCCTTCCAGGAGCATCAGATCTCTGAACAACATCTTCTGTTTCCTTCCAGGAGCATCGGATCTCCGTTATCTCTGTTATATCTGTTTCCTTCCAGGAGCATCAGATCTCTGAACAACATCTTCTGTTTCCTTCCAGGAGCATCGGATCTCCGTTATCTCTGTTATATCTGTTTCCTTCCAGGAGCATCAGATCTCTGAACAACATCTCCTGTTTCCTTCCAGGAGCATCGGGTCTCTGAACAACATCAACTTCACCTTCCGCTTCGTGCTCAAGGTGCTGATGAACAAGTATCCTGCTCGCACGCTCACAGCCTTCATCCTGGGCTTCTGGCTCACTACGTCCTGGATGCTGACCCTGTGTGAGAGGTAACCCCTAGTCCCTAAACCCTAACACCACCCCTAAACACTAAACACTAACCCCTAACACCACCCCTAACCCCTAGTCCCTAAAGGTGTGTGTGAATGTGTGTATGCATGTGTGTGTGTGGATGGGTGGGTGAATGTAATGCACAGTCTATGTAAAGGTGTGTGAATGTGTGTGTGTGTGTGTGTGTGTGTGTGTGTGCGTGTGTGTGTGTGTGTGTGTGTGTGTGTGTGTGTGTGTGTGTGTGTGTGTGTGTGTGTGTGTGTGTGTGTGTGTGTGTGTGTGTGTGTGTGTGTATGAATTTGTGTGTGGATGGGTGAATGTAATGCACAGTCTATGTAAAGGTGTGTGTGAATGTGTGTTATGAATGTGTGTGTGAATGGGTGAATGTAATGCACAGTCTATGTAAAGTGCCTTGGATGAAGGGCGCTATATAAATGCCCCATTTGGATGAAGGGCGCTATATAAATGCCCCATTTGGATGAAGGGCGCTATATAAATGCCCCATTTGGATGAAGGGCGCTATATAAATGCACCATTTGGATGAAGGGCGCTATATAAATGCCCCATTTGGATGAAGGGCGCTATATAAATGCACCATTTGGATGAAGGGCGCTATATAAATGCCCCATTTGCCACGAGTCTCGGCAGCCTCGCATTCTTCGTCCATTCCGTCTCACATGTTGATGGTCAATTTGACTTTCCTATTTTTAGGAGGGCAGATTTCTAATTACAGATCCAATGATAATCATTTTGCTGCACGCACACACGCGCGCACGCATGCACGTACGCACGCTCTCTCTCTCTCTCTCTCTCTCGCTCTCTCTCTCTCTCTCTCTCTCTCTCTCTCTGTCTCTCTCTCTCTCTGACTCTCTCTCTCTCTGTCTCTCTCTCTCTCTCTCTCTCTCTCTCTCTCTCTCTCTCTCTCGCTCGCTCGCTCTCTGGAACCTAACTTAAGTACATTCACTCAAGTACTGTAACTAGGTGTACTGTAACTAACTAAGTACAATTTTGAGGTATTTCTGCTTTAGTTTTCAGTTTTTTTCAGTAGGCTACTTTTAATTAACTTCTGCTCCACTACAGAGTCGGACTGCACACTGTATCATATACTGTTCTCCATCCCTGATGATGTCACGTGATGTCATACATGGGGGGGGGGGGGGCTTTCCCCCGGGGATTTTGAGTGATGACTGGCTGGCTGGCTGGCTGACTGACTGACTGGCTGGCTGGCTGGCATGGCTGACTGGCTGGCTGGCTGGCTGGCTGGCTGACTGACTGACTGACTGACTGACTGGTGGCTGGCTGGCTGACTGACTGGCTGGCTGGCTGACTGACTGACTGGCTGGCTGGCTGACTGGCTGGCTGGCTGGCTGACTGGCTGGCTGGCTGGCTGGCTGACTGACTGACTGGCTGGCTGGCTGGCTGGCTGGCTGACTGACTGACTGACTGACTGACTGGCTGGCTGGCTGGCTGGCTGGCTGACTGACTTAATGTACAGAATACAAGCAACACATGGACGTATTCACAGTCAACATTGGTCAGTCTGTCATGATGATGTCATGATGATGTCATGATATCGCCGACACCGGCGAATAATCATGGGTACACAAAAAGCAAAAAGCACCTTCTTCTCCAAATAGCGCACACACACACACACACACACACACACACACACACACACACACACACACACACACACACACACACACACACACACACACACACACACACACACACACACACACACACACACACACACACACACACACACACACACACACACACACACACACACACACACACACACACACACACACACACACACACACACACACACACACACACACACACACACACACACACACACACACACACACACACACACACACACACACACACACACACACACACACACACACACACACACACACACACACACACACACACACACACACACACACACACACACACACACACACACACACACACACACACACACACACACACACACACACACACACACACACACACACACACACACACACACACACACACACACACACACACACACACACACACACACACACACACACACACACACACACACACACACACACACACACACACACACACACACACACACACACACACACACACACACACACACACACACACACACACACACACACACACACACACACATTCCCAGGCGTTGAATGGAGAGCTCTCCCCGGCAGTAGAGGCTGTTTGTTCAGTGCAGCCACTGATAAGGTTCTGTGTGTCATTGTGTTATCGAACAACAGCTAGCTAACCTTTCACTGCCGCTGCGCCGCGCGATAACAACTCTCTTGACATTAAGACTGTGCTTCTCCTCCTTGTGCAGCTTTTAGGACCCGTTGTTTCTTTAAATACACTGATATTCTCACGTCGGGCTTCAACACACTCTGACCTGAGATCAGATTCTAAAAATGTCTTCTACATCCTGACAGTTTTCATTCTGACCTGAGATCAGATTCTAAAAATGTCTTCTACAGTTATGTTTCTATGTCAGTCGTTCTTAGATTTTTCAAAAATAGCAGACCTATACAAGCTGGTAGCGCGCCACATACGAGCTTGTAGGTCTGCTATTTGTTGGAAAGAAATCGTGAAAATGTGGCACAAATCTTTGAATATACATTATTCTTTCAGAGCGAACGTTTTTAAACCCAAATCTTTTCAGAAATACATACAATGTTTGGAGTCCTTGACTCCTTGACATGAAATAGTTTGAGAACCACTGATATAGAAACATGAGGTTTTTCAGAAAACTGTCACGATTTAGAAGGGTGCAGTACTTAGTTTAGACAATACTTACTTTAGACTAGTCATTGGGTTAGACCGGTCATTAGTCCGAAAACTAAATGGAAACTAAATATAAAACTAAGCTATGAGGACTAAAAACGAAGACTAAATAATTTGACAATTTCGTAAACAAATAAAAACTAGACTAAAATGTTAGGAAGGGTCTTGGGTTGCATGCTGAAAATAGCCCGATCTACAAGCTCACAATGCATGCGTCACAGCGTGACGTGTTTGTAGATCGTGTAAAATCAGTCATTGCGACGGCAACAAGGCCCGCCAAAACACAAATCTAAATTGTAGATTTAGTCGACTAAAATCTTAGCGATTGGCCCCAGGCGGTGGCGTAACCGTCTGGGCACCCGACTGGTTAATCCAGTCGCAGTGTGGCCGCGGGTTCGACTCCCGAGCCCGACACGGCCTTTACTGCATGTCTCCCCCCCCCCCATCTCTCTCCCGTTTCCCGTCAGCCTACTGTCTGTCCCTTCAAAAAACCAATAAAAGGCGTAAGCCGCAAAAAAAAATCTTAAAAAAAAGTCTTAACGATTTAGTCGACTAAAACTAGACTAACACTAACTCATTCCAAGGGACTAAAATGTGACTAAAACTAAATGAAGAGACTATGACTAAAAACTACAAATCAAAATGTGATGTCATTGAAACCTTTTTGCTGCGCATCGCCGCCCCCTGCAGGCAGACGTCGGAGCTCACCAGCACCAGGAACATGGACACGGCTCTGTGGCTGATCGCCATCACCTTCCTGACCGTGGGATACGGAGACGTGTCCCCCCAGACCAGCTGTGGCAAGACGGTCTGCCTGTTCACCGGAGTCATGGTGGGTTCTTATATTACACACTTTTATTATTTTATTTTATTTTATTTTATTGTAACGGTGTGTCGAGGTGGTCCCTCCAAGACTGATATAGAAACATAAGGTTTTTCATGACCCTAACCCTATAACCACTAGAAACATAAGGTTATTCATCATCATGATTTGTGACTAAATTTGACTGAGGGACTGCCATTGGATTTCGTTTTTTCACGTCATATGAAAGCAGGGAATCATAGCTTCAAATTGACATATTGGTTGTTCAGTTTGACCCACCGGGTTTTGGAGATATGGCTTATAGAGTATAATGTCTTGCAGAGAAACAGCGAGTTGAGAAAACAGGCTTGAAAAGGTTCACTTCTGTGGTCTCTAACATTACACCTATAGCTACATGTTTAAGCATTTATTTCATATTTACATGTCTTCTGTGGTCTCTAACATTACACCTATAGCTACATGTTTAAGCATTTACTTCATATTTACATGTCTTCTGTGGTCTCTAACATTACACCATAGCTACATGTTTAAGCATTTATTTCATATTTACATGTCTTCTGTGGACTCTAACATTACACCTATAGCTACATGTTTAAGCATTTATTTCATATCTACATGTCTTCTGTGGTCTCTAACATTACACCTATAGCTACATGTTTAAGCATTTAGTTCATATTTAAATGTCTTCTGTGGTCTCTAACATTACACCTATAGCTACATGTTTGGGCATTTATTTCATATTTAGTGACGAGTCTCCCTGTGCCATTAACTCATTTTGGAAAAGAAATGGTGAAAAGCTGTAATTTGCGCGATGGCAGTATCTCAGTCAAATCTGGTCACATGTGTAGAATCTGGTCTCATATCGGGTCTCAACGGAGTTGGAAATTGAACGGTCAGTTTTTCCAATCCGAACAGAAAGACGAAACACCTGCTCCTGTGTTTCCTCTGAGACGACCTTGGACAGTGAGGGGACGTTCAGCTGTTCCACGTCTTATTGTCTTAATATAGTTTTATAGTTGTTTTCCACCTCCTTTGACCCCATTCTGTCCGGGAACCCGTTTTGGTGTTAGCCACCATGTTATGCTTTAGCTATTGAAAAACAGCAGATCTACAAGCTCGTAGCGCGCCACCGAGTGGCGCGCTACGAGCTTGTAGGTCTGGCTATTTTTGAAAAATCGAAGAACGACTGACATAGAAAAAATAGGCTTTTTCAGAAAACTGTCAGGATGTAGAAGAACATTTTTAGAATCTGATCTCAGGTCAAAATGGGATAAACATTATTTAAAACTTTATCTATATTATATGAGCATGTAGATCTGCTATTTTTGAAAAAATCGTGAAAAGGTGGAGCAAACCTTTGAATATTATATTCTTTCAGAGCGAACGTTTTTTTTTTAACTCAAATCTTTGCTTCTGGGTGTGGGGGGGGGTGGGGGGTCCCTGGAACGACATATTTTGACATTGGGGGGTCGGAGGTCAAATACATATACATTTTGGGGGGTCCTTGACATGAAATGTATAGTTTGAGCACCACTGATACAAGAAAACGGTCATGATTTATAGACGACATTTTGTCGAATCGAGCTCATGCAGGTCTTAACCCATTCTGACCTGAGATCAGATTCATACGAGGTTTCCACTGGACACACACTGGTCTGATGAACCCATTCTGACCTGAGATCAGATTCTATAAAAATGTCAGTCGTTCTTCGATTTTTCAAAAATAGCAGACCTACAAGCTCATAGCGCGCCACTCGGTGGCGCGATATGAGCTTGTAGATCTGCTATTTTTCAATAGGTAAAGCATAACATGATGCTAACACCAAAATGGGTGCCCGGTCAGAATGGGTTAAATGAATGTCTCAAACATACGGCGGTCTTTTCCCCTCATCCTTGACCGTCTGTCTCGTGGCGACAGAATGAAATATTATACAGTATATAATATATGAGCATCTTTCTTCTTTCCCCTCTCATTCCTATAACCGTGATGAAGCCATAAAACATTTGACGCTCTTTGCTTTTTTGGCTGCATTATGTCTTCTCTCAGTTTTCTAATAATAATTATAATGAGCTGCGCGGCCTTCAAACGACGGTGACGATGAACGGACGCGGTTTATTAACCCATTCTGACCTGAGATCAGATTCACACGAGGTTTCCACTGGACACACACTGGGTCTGATTAACCCCATTCTGACCCGAGATCAGATTCAAAAAAATGTCAGTCGTTCTTCGATTTTTCAAAAATAGCAGACCTATACAAGCTCATAGCGCGCCACTCGGTGGCGCGCTATGAGCTTGTAGATCTGCTATTTTTCAATAGCTAAAGCATAACATGATGCTATAACACCAAAATGGGTTCCCGTTCAGAATGGGTTAACCCATTCTGGGCGGGAACCTCTTTTGGTGTGTTTTTTTTTCTTTTTTAACTATATTTTTTTATCCCACGTTTTTGTAACCCATTTTTCACCCCTGTGTCAATTATCTAGTTTCCCTGGTTGGACGTAGTGCAGTTTAGAGACCAGTTCCTTTCCCCTCCATCAGGCGCCCCGGCTGGCCAGGGGGAGGCAGTTTGCCCTGTTGGTGTTTTAAAGCATTATGTTATACTTTAGCTATTGAAAAAAATAGCAGATCTACCAGCTCATAGCTCTGCAAATTTTTGGAAAAAATCGTCAAAATGCGGCACAAATCTTTGAATATATATATTCTTTCACAGCGGACGGTTTTTAGTCATATCTTTGCTTCTGCGGGGGGGGGGGGGGTCCCTGGAACCTGGAACCTGGAACCACATATTTTCAGATGGGGGGTCGGTGGCCAATTACATATAATATTTGGGGTCCTTTTTTTAACTGGACACACACTGGGTCTGATTAACCCCATTCTGACCCGAGATCAGATTCAAAAAAATGTCAGTCGTTCTTCGATTTTTCAAAAATAGCAGACCTATACAAGCTCATAGCGCGCCACTCGGTGGCGCGCTAGATCTGCTATTTTTCAATAGCTAAAGCATAACATGATGCTATAACACCAAAATGGGTTCCCGTTCAGAATGGGTTAACCCATTCTGGGCGGGAACCTCTTTTGGTGTGTTTTTTTTTCTTTTTTAACTATATTTTTTTATCCCACGTTTTTGTAACCCATTTTTCACCCCTGTGTCAATTATCTAATGTGATCCTGGGCTCTACACACCCTCCACCAACCTAGTCCCCATATATGGGGGACAAGGGGAGACCAACCTAGTCCCCATATATGGGGGACAAGGGGAGACCAACCTAGTCCCCATATATGGGGGACAAGGGGAGACCAACCTAGTCCCCATATATGGGGGACAAGGGGAGACCAACCTAGTCCCCATATATGGGGGACAAGGGGAGAGCAACCTAGTCCCCATATATGGGGGACAAGGGGAGAGCAACCTAGTCCCCATATATGGGGGACAAGGGGAGACCAACCTAGTCCCCATATATGGGGGACAAGGGGAGAGCAACGGACTTGAACTCATGCTTCCTTCATGCCTGAGTGTCCAAGTTGCTCCTTTACACCTGACAGGGGGAGTTTCCCTGGTTGGACGTAGTGCAGTTTAGAGACCAGTTCCTTTCCCCTCCATCAGGCGCCCCGGCTGGCCAGGGGGAGGCAGTTTGCCCTGTTGGTGTTTTAAAGCATTATGTTATACTTTAGCTATTGAAAAAAATAGCAGATCTACCAGCTCATAGCTCTGCTAATTTTTGGAAAAAATCGTCAAAATGCGGCACAAATCTTTGAATATATATATTCTTTCACAGCGGACGGTTTTTAGTCATATCTTTGCTTCTGCGGGGGGGGGGGGGTGTCCCTGGAACCTGGAACCTGGAACCACATATTTTCAGATGGGGGGTCGGTGGCCAATTACATATAATATTTGGGGTCCTTTTTTTAAATTTCGACGTCAGGTCAAAATGGGTTTAATTTGTACCGCTGGCTCTATTTTAACTATCTCAGTTTTGTATCGACCCTTTACACAAGATTAACGCATATTATGCACTTTATGAACACGCTATAATGTCGCTATAGGTGGCGGCGACGGGCTGCCACATAGACCAGTCGCCCACGTTATATACGTACAAGAAGAAGAGCCAGCTCCCCCCCTTCACGCAAACCCTATCGGGGTTTTGCTTCCAGACCACGGCGGGGTTTTGCTTCCAGACCACGGCGGGGTTGCTGTGGCCTTCGCTCGCTGCCTGCTTTCTATAACGCATCCAGGCTGACAGACAGGCTGACAGACAGGCTGACAGACAGGTTGACGGACAGCCCAGAGCATGCAGGCAGACAGACAGACAGACAGACAGGCTGACAGACAGCCCATGAGCATGCAGGCAGAGAGACAGACAGACAGACAGACAGGCTGACAGACAGGTTGACGGACAGCCCAGAGCATGCAGGCAGACAGACAGACAGACAGACAGACAGACAGGCTGACAGACAGCCCAGAGCATGCAGGCAGACAGACAGACAGACAGACAGACAGGCTGACAGACAGCCCAGAGCATGCAGGCAGAGAGACAGACAGACAGACAGGCTGACAGACAGCCCAGAGCATGCAGGCAGAGAGCGCCACGGGATGGTTATATATTTTATAATACATTAGGCTACATAAACGCTGCTATATCACAAGGCATTCTATTTACATCATGGTTTTACGTTCACCATCGCTGATGAGCGGCGCTTTGTAGGCGAGGAGGGAGGCCTGTTCAGGAACTCCATTATATCATATATGTCTCTGCATTAATGTAATTCATGTAATAAACATATGCGCTGTGTGCCGTTTTCTATGAACACCGTTCTCGTGTAAAGACCACCTTTTAGAAAGGTGCGATTCAAGCATACCCAAAATGTAATGAGAATGACTCGTTCCCACAATATCTATCTTCACTCACAGCCCAAACGTTTAATGAGTACAGCGCGTTTATGGGTCGCGCTGACACCGTATCAGGTCTCATATCACGTACGGTACGCGATTAATGTCAGCGCGACTGAAACAAGTTATTCTCATTAAATGAGTGTTGCTTCTATAAT
>NW_027665584.1:0-76339 GCF_963924005.1 Protomyctophum bolini
GGCGGGCGGGAGGGAGGGAGGGAGGGGGGGGGGACGGGACATAATGCTCATCCGTCAGCCTCTCTCTGCTAATTACAGAACAAAAGAAAGGTAAATGGCTTTTCTGTTTGGCTTTCCGCATGCCTTTCACCCTGATGCTAATCAGACTCATCAGGGTAATGGTTTCAGCTGTTTGACGCGGGCTAATGACCCCCCTGCTGCTCATTTATTGACGGGACATAACGTGGGGTGGGTGGGGGTGCGTGCACATACACACACACACACCCACACACACACACCCAACACCTCCCTCCCACCCTTCCAGTGTACGTGTAATTTGCCGGCGGTCCCGTCCGTCCGTCCGGCCTGTCAGTCAATCTATCTGATCATGCTGCTGCTGTCACAGATTCCATTAACCCATTCTGGACGGGGAAGCCCTTTTTGGTGTTATTATTAAGCATTTATGTTATACTTTAGCTGTTGAAAAATAGCAGATCTATACAAGCTCGTAGCGCGGCACCGAGTGCCGCGCTACGAGCTTGTAAAATGTGTCGCAAATCTTTTGAATATATATTCCTTCAGAGCGAACGTTTTTTTTTAACTCAAATCTTTGCTTCTTAGGGGTTAATTCCCTGGAACAACATTTTTCCCATGTGGGGGTCGGCGGGGCAATTACATAATATTTTTGGGGGTCCTTGACATGAAAATGTTTTGAGAATGACTGACATAAGGGCTCCATTTTCGTCCCTAATCTTCTTTGCCTTTTTTTTTTTTTTACTATTTTGAAAAACATTTTTGAATAGTTCAACTATAGCCAATCTACATTGACACGTTGTGAGCTTGTAGACTGCATGGCCATTTTATAACTATTAAAAAATGTTACGCAAAATAGTTAAAAAAAAGGCAAATAAGTTTTAGCGGTGACGAAAAATGGAGCCCATATAGTGTTCAGAAAAGTGATTTAGAAGGCATTTGTAGAATCGTCCTCGGGTCAAAATGGGTTAAAGAGTCCCGAAGCAACCGAGGGTGGCAGGAGAGGACCGACGGGCCAGAATGCTAAAGAGGAGTCCCCCACAGAGAGCCCCCCCCCCCCCCCCCCCCCCCCCACAGAGAGCCCCCCGCGACTCCACAGCGGAATGTCGCGGGTCGGGTGGTTCGGTGACAACAAATAAATGGAAATGAAACGGAGCAAATTAAAGTGTGCATTGAAAGTATAAACGCCACTCGGAGGGGGTTTGAGACGCGCTGATGTGTGTGTGTGTGTTTTTAAAGATGGGTGTGTGATGAAAGGTGAGCAGATGCTGGAGACTTGCAGCCTGCCAGTGAGTTCCAGACTGATAGGAAAGGTAACAAAGAAAAGAGACAATTATTTAAAAACCAAACCAAACCAATAACCCGCCAAGAAAGAAACTAATTAAAAAATATATATTTTGCTGCTTCTACTAAAAACAACAACACCTTGAATTTTGGAACATGGAAGCGTCTTTCTTTCTTTCTTTCTCCTCATTTCAAACCAGCCTGTGCTCTCTCTCACACTCCACACAAAGTCCCCAATTCCAAAAGAGCGCAGCTGGTGCACTGACGATTTGAACTTTAAGAGAACCTTTTTATTTATTTATTTTCAGCCTTTTGTTTACTGCTCAGGCTGCCTTTGCTGCTGCTGCGGGGATATACAAGAACACTAAAAAGCTTTGGCTCGACGGGGAGACAAATATCTCCACTATGCACTAAACAAACTCTCCACAGGGTTTTTTTTATCCACCCGACGCTTGTCTTATATATATATATATACCTCACACAACAAGCCAAGCGCTCCGTCAGCGGTGTCTGCTTCTATATATTCTGCAGGGGCACGTATAGAACTGGGGACTGTTCTGTGGCCACGGGGCGCAGCCCTCTTCATTTCATGTGGTTTATACAGATTGGGTGGCCGAGTCGAGTCGAGTCGTCGTGTGTTTCCAAAGGGATTTCGTACGTATACTGTCTGAGTTATTTGTTGTTGGGGCTGTCTGCATGGGCTCAGCACTGACTCCATTGTGTGTGTGACTTTTTGTATTTCCCCCTGTGTGTGTGTATGTGTGTGTGTGTGTGTGTGTGTGTGTGTGTGTGTGTGTGTGTGTGTGTGTGTGTGTGTGTGTGTGTGTGTGTGTGTGTGTGTGTGTGTGTGTGTGTGTGTGTGTGTGTGTGTGTGTGTGTGTGTGTGTGTGTGTGTGTGTGTGCGTGCGTGCGTGCGTGCGTGTGTGTGTGTCATCCAGGTGGCTGGATGGCGTGGTCTCTGTGGTCGGCCTGCGACGACTCGGGACTGCAGATGCGCAGCCGGCTGTGTGGCTCCGCCCAGAGCTCCTCCGTCCCCTGCCTGGGGAACGCCACGCAGCGCAGAGACTGCAACGAGATACCTGGTTAGTCAGTTTATTATATTATTAGCCCCGTTCTGTTGGTGTTTTAAAGCATTATGTCATGTTTATCTATTGGAAAAATTGCAGATCTACAAGCTCGTAGCGCTTCACATGAAGATGTTTGAGAACCAACTGACATAGAAAAGTAGGGTTTTTTTTCAGAAAACTGTATTTAGAAGACATTTGTAGGACGAATTTGGGTTAGACACACGCCGGGGTCCCTCTCTGTCACGCTCTGCGCAAAGTCATTATCCTTCTCAGCACTGTAGTCGTTGTCATGTACGTACAGTGCACGCACGCACGCACACGCGTACACACGTACGCACGTACAGCACGTACGCGCACATCATCATCCGCTGGCACTGAGTATAAGGTCATATTCTCACCTATACTTCGGTGGGCTCGATGCGAATGCGGGCGGAGGAGTTGCGTCATTTTTTTTGCGTATTTCATTTGCTGCGTTTTGCCTTCACACTGCGCAGCAATTGTAAAACGCCGCAGTGACCTTTATTATCAACGTGTTCAATTCTTATAAACTACACGGTGAAATCGATACGGTGTTAAAAATTATACTCGTAAAATTATACTCGTAACGTAATTATACGTATAATTTGGGCAACGTGCATGCAGTGTGTCTCTCTCTCTCTCTCTCTCTCCCCCCCCCCTCCCCCTCCCCCTCTATGCACACACTGTTCTTTTGGGCATGGAGCCGAGCGCCGACAGCTGCGCAAAAAATGTTTACAAGTTTATCAAGATGAAGAAAGTCCCCTACTCCTCCCCACACAGTGACAGCACTCCGTGTTTACACACAGACAGAGAGATATAATATTCTGTACAGGCTAGGTTTTATGCGTTTCCTTTTTAAGCAATTGATTAATGCACTCGTCCTCATATTTTTCGACCAGGGCTTCGGTCTCCTCATTCGACCACGTCTATCCACGGTAACGGGACATCTTTTTGCGCTGCGTAAAAAATATGCCTTCTCCGTCTCCAACGGTGTTCAGCTCCTCACCCCACCGCCCACATTGTTTGCTTCATTTCCTTTATTTGCTGCGGATTGCATTCACACCTGCACCGAATCGTAATCAAGTGCGATTGTATAAGCGAAGCGAAACCCCCCGTTTTTAGGGGTCGAAGTATAGAATGCGGTTCTTTGATGCGCATTAGGATTCGAATGAGCCTTAATTCACACCTGCCAAACGAAGCGCACTTTCCGACAATGAATGTGCAGCATAGGATTCGTTTTAATCGCAGTAAAGCTTTCAGGTGTGAATTAGTTATACTCACCGCGTGAGTAAAGCCTTGAATTCATGGGGGGATTTCTGTCTGCGTCGCATTCCTTCACAGTGATTGAACAATCCGAAAACAAAGAGAACCCTTGATGAGTTGTAGAAAATATGTTTAACAACTGCATTATATCAAAACTATGTTATACAGCTCTGAGTCAGAGTAATGTATCATGTCTGTGTCTTCATTGCTTCAAAACACCACATTTATTTTCTCAAACTTTATTTTTTGACACATTAAGGTCTAATGCAGAGGGACGGGTGTGTTAGGAGGAGGGAAGACTCACCCCCCGAATCTAATGAAGGAATGGAGGCTGGTGCCTGAATTAAAATGCTGCCCTGTTTAACACAGACACACACACACACACACACACACACACACACACACACACACACACACACACACACAATTCAATTCAAAGGGCTTTATTGGCATGAGAAAACATACGTTTACATTGCCAAAGCAGAAAGAACAATACAGCAATACAATCAAAACAAAAATTATGTACATTTTGAAGGTCAGAATCTTCAATAGATCAACTTCTATGTACCAAGATCACTCGATGCAGGTATAGTGCAGGAATATACACAATGATTAGTCTTTAGGGTGGTTGTGTTCCATTTGATATCCTTCTCCTATCACAGCAACTCACAAATCTCGCTGCTGTGTTTGCACATTGTTGTACTTCGCCCAGCAGATATGGGAGTTTTTTGTCATTGGTCATGTTTTCAAACTCTCCGTGTGTGGTTGTAATCTGTGGGAAGTATGTGTCTCTGATGTCTTGGTATACAATGGACAGATGGTTAGGAAGTGTAGCTCGGTTTCCACTTCGTTTAGTGTGCAGTGGGTGCATATAGTCTGTCTTCTCTCGGGATACAGGTCTGCCTATGACGGCCTTTCTCGATCGCGAGACTGTGCTCACTGAGTCTGTACCTAGTTAAGATTTGTCTTTGTTTTGGGTCGGTCACGGTGCTCACACACACACACACACACATTCGCAGCTCTGCCCCCTTCACGACACACACGCGACGCATCGCTCTGCTTTTTACTTCTCTATAGTTGCTTTCGTCGGGCTCTGATTGTAAAAGTTTGGAATTCTCTGTCGTAAAAAGGCTCCCCCCCCAACACCCCCCCCCCCTCCTCCAGAGAGCCTTCCAAACAACATCCAAAGCACAATTCATGTTAATCATTGTGTGGCTTTGTCGTTCTGTCTCCATGTCTGTTAACCCCACCCCGTCACATGTGTGTGTGTGTGTGTGTGTGTGTGTGTGTGTGTGTGTGTGTGTGTGTGTGTGTGTGTGGGTTGGTGTGTGTGTGTGCGTGGGCGTGCGGGTGTGTGCATGCATGCATGCGTGCGTGAGTGCATGAGTGCGTACGTGCATGTGTGTACTCTGTGTGTCTGACTCTGTGATCCTCTCCCCTCTGCAGTCATTCTCCCTGCATCTGGCTTCAATAAGGACCAGCAGTGTGGAGGTAAGTGGATTCACAGCCGTGCATGTGTGTGTGTGTGCCCGTGTGTGTGTGTGTGTGTGTGTGTGTGCCTGTGTGTGTGTGTACTATATAGTATTATACTGTACACGTTATTTTGGCCTGTGTGGATTTCCATAAGTGTGTGTGTGTTGTGTGCACGTTCTCACACGTTTCCATGTCCATTGCCACGTGCGTCTCGTCTTTCACCTGTTCACAGAAAGGTACACCGTATATACGAGCAGTGTTGATTTCGTCGACTAAAACTAAGACGAAAAATGTCCGTCGACTCCCTTTTTTCACTGAAACGAAATGAAAACGTAAGCTATGATCAGGACTAAAACTAAGACTAAATATATTGACAATTTCGTCAACAAAACAAAACTTGACTAAAATGTTAGGAAAGGACTAGTGGACAAGAGATCTAGTATAAGTCATTTTACACTTGGTTGCATGCTGAAAATAGCCGATCTACAAGCTCTTGTGAGCTTGTAGATCTGCTATTTTCAGCAAGTGTATAAAATCAGCCATTATGATGGCACCAAGGCCCGCCAAAACACATTTTAGTCGACTAAATCAACTGTAGATTTAGTCGACTAAAACTAGACTAACACTAAAACATTCCCGGTGACTAAAATGTGACTGAAACTAAATCAAAATTCAAATCAAAAGATGTTCTTTGTTGACCCTTACCACGGCTTTTCTTTACGCCCCGGAGTTCTTCATTATTTTCAAAATATTTTTATTTAGGTTTTATAACAGAAGCCCAAGGGTAAGTATGAATGTCATCAAGTCACAGGTTCTTAGAAACAAATACAATAAAACATCAGATTTTACACAAGAGTATACAGCCTTCAGTGGTCAAGTGTATAGTCAGTTACATAATTGAAAATGTTTGATCTAATTCACGCCAGCATTTTTCCCAGTTGAGCTCTTATTTTGAAAAGCCACATTTTCCAGACTATACCGGAAGTGAACATAACCTAGTAAGTAGAACAGGTCCCGGACAGGCCTTGTTCACAAGACGGGTCTATGCCGGGGCGCTGGAGGGCTCCACATCGCTCAAAGAAACGTTGTTTTGATAAAAAAAATGCCATCTGGGACAAGGAATAGGAGACAGTTACATAATATAAGGAATAGGTTAGACCGCTCCTAAGTATCAGAGACTCAGAGGTAAACAAACGCATAAATGTCAGAGATCATAGAGCAGACATAATGAAAAGACTATGTGGTTTGCGCAAAACATGCCCCTTCAAGACAAAAGAAAAAAACATTCTCTCCCCTTCAAGTCCCAATTTTTGTAAAGCCAATTCCCCTTTCTCTCTTCTTTTTTTGTAAATTGTGCATTTATATTGTGCATCACACACAATTTATCAAAGGTGCAGACGATCAGAAATCAGCAGAGAAGTGCGCTACTGTATGCCGAATTGAAGTGGACTCGCCCCCCATACTTTTTTTTTTCTCCCTGGAAATAAAAACATCAGGGTTTCCGAGGCTATTTTGACACCAACTCTGGGGGGGAGCCCGGGTTTGAACTGGCCAACCTTGCGGTTTGCCATCCGGCCACTCTACCCCTGAGCTACTGCCGCTATTATGTGCACTGTTGGGGGAAGTGAGCCTTTTACTGTCTGTCGTATAATATATAAATGACTGTTTCAAATGAATGTGGAATACCGTCGCGGTGGGTCACAAACCTTGGTCCAAAGCCGTTACTTTTCAGGAACTGAAATAAAACCACCCGTCTTCCAAAGGTGATTTAGTCCCAAGCTCTTGCTAACACTTCTCAGAAAACTGTCTTATGATTTAGAAGACATTTTGTAGAATCTGCGGTCCCCCGGGTCTCCTTAAAGGTATATGATTTCACTTCATTCAAATATCACCTTTTTTTTTGTTTTGTTGTTATAATCCGATAATACTATAGAACGTGCTGACCATATAAGGAGTTCCTCCCTGTCCCCAGTTAACCCCAGGGTTAACTGTCCCCAGGATAGAGAGGGGGGCCTTGGTGTGTGTGTGTGCTGTTGGCCTGTCGTGTGCCCCCCCCCCTCCACTGTATAGTGCGTGCACATCTTGTTACCGGGGGGCGGTAATAATAACCTCCTTCAATTTCCCCCCACGCGCAGCGTTCACCTCCATCCACCTCATCGCCACGGGCGTGTCCTGCTTCCTGGGGGCGGGGCTCCTGTCCTTCCTGGTGTACGTGTACTGCCAGCGCTACCACAAGCCGTCGCAGGAGTCGGCCGTCATCCACCCCACCACGCCCAACCACCTCAACTACAAGGGCAACACCACGCCAAAGAACGAGAAGTACACGCCCATGGAGTTCAAGGTACACTGTAGAGACGTTTTAGAGAACAAAGCAGAGCTTTTGTACATGTGTTCTTTATTTCTTTCTTTCAAAATAACAGCATATTTAGCATATATAGATACAGTAGGCCTAACGATATTCCCCGCTGCATGTGAAAACTCTCGGATGGTGCACTTATAGCACAAATAGTGTGTGTGTACGCGATTTTAGAAAGCACACGCAATCTAGCCTGGTTTTCACACCACCAGACGAGGATATGATCATCATTGGTAATTAATTCGTCCTGTTTGATGATAGCGAGTGAGTTTGGTTTCTACTCCCAACTCTCTATGGGCACAATCAGTGCAGGAGCATCACTCATTGATTTCAGCTGTGGATGTGGCAGTGCCACTGGCATTGTTGGCTCCGCGTTCGCGGAATCCGCGGCCACCGCGACGGCGGCCGCTGCAGGGCGTCCTTCGGCCCACTGTCGGGGGTCCTGCGGTTTATATTGCGCCTGTGCGGTTTTTCTGCCCCCCCCTTGCGGTTTCAACTTGTAATAGCGCGATATGCGATAAATGCGCTAATTGTGATACGTATCGTTCGCTGTTACCACCCTATGGTGGAAAGCGTATCCAATAAGTGTGAGATGGAGGAGTGACGTGTTTCTGTCTAGCCGAACAGGGTCATGAAGGCTAAAAGATATGCTGTTTAGAATTCCAAACAGAGCCGTAAGGGTTTCCGTTTCTCGACACAAACTAATTTTTATCAGAAAATGTGGGACCAAACCTCAAACAGCCCACGGGCATGACCAGAATGAACATTAAGCGTTAGCGGATGCATTAACCCATTCAGACCTGAGGACGATTCTACAAAATGTCTTCTAAATGTTGTCAGTTTTCTGGAAAAACCCTATGTTTCTATGTCAGTGGTGCTCAACCTTTCTCATGTCAAGCACCCCCAGAATTATCTGTATTTGGCCGCCGACCCCCATCTGAAAATGTGTTGCTCCAGGCCCCCCTCTGCTATTTTTCAATAGCTAAAGTATAACGTAATGCTTAAAAAACACCAACAGGCGTTCCCGTCCAAAATGCATTAACTCTGCTACGAAGTTAAACTAACACCCCAGATATTTACAGTATATATGTATTTATATTCATTCAATGCAATTCATGTTTTATTTAGCATTTTTATTCATGCATTTCCGTCAATTTTAACTGTGACTATACGTGAGATGAATTATTGCGCTGGTCAAAAATTATAATACAATTCACACTATTCTGCTCTATATAAACTATAGACCTACACACAGCCTATACTTACCGTACCCTTTATTCCCCAAATCCCTACAGCCTTTATTAATGAGCTCCATTATGTTGGTAAACCCCAGGTCAGCCCTTAACCCATTCTGAACGGGAACCCGTTTTGGTGTTAGCATCATGTTGTGCTTTAGCTATTGAAAAATAGCAGATCTACAAGCTCATAGCGCGCCACCGAGTGGCGCGCTACGAGCTTGTAGGTCTGCTATTTTTGAAGAATCGAAGAGCGACTGACATTTTTAGAATCTGATCTCAGGTCAGAATGGGTTAATCAGACCAGTGTGTGTCCAGTGGAAACCTCGTATGAATCTGATCTCAGGTCAGAATGGGTTAAAGCCTCTCATTAAAAGTCCAGTTATGTGGATTCACATCAAAAAACACAAGAAAACAAGTATACTGGAAGCACTGCACATTAACTTTTTGGCATGCAACTACCATAATTGGCTGCTGTTGACCACAATTATCACTTCCCTGTTCATATGCAAGTAACATCACTTCTGAACATCGTATGGAACATGTAACGGTAGCCGCGGTAACCTATGTTGTTACGACAGCGTGAAGAAATTAATGGATGCGCTGAAGAAAACGTTTAAAACAGGTTGTAATGTTATGCCGCTGTGTTGACTCAACCCAGTGTGCCAAATAACATGAACGTTTGAAACGGTTGTTTCAGCCCGTCGATGTGTTTGTTCAGCCCGTCGGGACAACATAGACTCATGTAGATTACCGCGTCTGCCTTCATATTTTTCATACGATGTTCAGATGGTAATCATTTAAAACCGACACAACCTACTGACGTGGACGGGAGTCACGGGACCAAATCGAGACATCTCAGCCAGGGTCAGTCAGAGCTAGCAGCGATAGGCTAACATAAAGAAACTGATTTTCAATAATAATAATAATAAAATATGAATTATCTGTGCCTGTGGGCACTGGGCAGAAGTGTATTAACAAGGGAGGACAATGATTGAGATGACTCTAATGAATGCACATTATGAGAGCATAGTTAGATGTTTTACTTTTATGTGTATACTATACTGTAATATACTGTAGCTTACATTTCCATTTCCAAGCAAGTGGATGTATATAGGCTATGGAAATTAAACATAGCCTATAGTTTAATGGGAATGTCACGTTGAAGGAATAGACACACATTGTAGTAAAATTTGTGCAGTGATGCTAAATTAATGTCATTGTCTTGCAAGCAGCCAAGCAATTATACCATTTGCAACTAATCCCTATTCCTATTTAGGAATGACCTGTCTGTCCAGAGCTGTGTTGCTGTGCAGTAGGTGCAGACAATTATACGGGCTGTAAGGCAGTGTTGTTTTTGGCAGCACATTTAGATTTTAGTTTTAGTCACATTTCAGTCACCTGGAATGTTTTAGTGTTAGGTCTAGTTTTAGTCGACTAAATATCATAAGGTTTCAGTCGACTAAAATCTACAGTTGATTTAGTCGACACAAATTCTGGCGGGCCTCGATGCCGTCGTAATGACTGTTTTTACACTTGCTGAAAATTGCCGATCTACAAGCTCACAACGCGTTGCGCTGCGATGTGTTGTAAGCTTGTAGATCGGCAATTTTCAGCATGCAACCAAGTGTAAAATGACTTATAGGCTCTGCTGGATCTCTTGTCCACTAGTCCCTAATATTTTTGTCTAGTTTTTTATTTTTATTCCCCAATAAAACAGTTTGAGTGGCTACGTTCCCCCACCAATGAAGAGGGCATTGCCTCCTTGTCCTTCATCTGAACCAGAATATGGTTCAAACACATATGGCTGAATCTCACCAATCTGTCATCCCTCTGCCATTTTGTAAACAATTGGGCAGAGCCATGGGCAGTCCTTTTGTAAGGAGTGGGGAGGGACTAGGACAGGTGGCTGGTCTTAAAGTAGGAGGCGGAGGGACTGGATTAGGTGGGTGGTGCTAAGGTTAAACTCGCGCATACTTAACGAACTGGAAAAAACATCGTTTTACCAAATACTGTACACTTTTTTTTTGAAAAAGTTATTCCTCCTTACAGTATACTATAATACTGGCAGCCACAAAACAAAAACACAAATCCTCCTCAATAGATTTGAGGTCACACCGCTGTGTCTAAGGTCGTGACTCCTGACCTATAGTATCAAACCAGATACATGGCAGTGAAACATTAAAAAAGGAATGGGGGACAGAGTGGCAGTCCGGCGGCACACCGCCATTCAGACTATACGTGGCTTCCGCTGTTAGGGTTGCGGTATAGAAGTATTTTTCAAAAGCATGTACTCTAGTCTAACTCTAGTACACATTTGAGTACTAGAGTAATATTTGACCAGTGAGCTATCCTTTCACTCAAGTACTGTATTTGTCCTCCACCGCTGGTGTGATATAGATGTATGATAGAAGCTTTATTGGCTCTGTGGGCTTCTGCATGCTCCCACTCATGTTTCCATACTTTTTCATTACTCACATATTATTCTCTGGCCTGGTCTAGCTCCATCACACTATATCTAGAATGACACTTTAAAGTGTTCAACTTCTTTTGGAACGGCGGGGGCTTTTTTTGGGAAAACTTTTAAAAGTCTAGCCTTATTAGCCAGGCTATAGCAACTATAACCGCATCAATTCAACACCAGACTCCAATGTCAATATGAAGACACAGAGAGCCAGTACATGGAACAGTATAGCAGTGTAGTTGTTGTTGTCTTGTTATTGTCATCAGTATTATCTTATCGCGGGGGCTGTGGTGGCGTTCGCTACCATAATTGCCTCTGATAGGCTCTGCTCATCAACTGTAATAACCAGGAGGAGTGAGCGGTTGAGGTACTGTGTTCCTGTGTCTCTCTCTCTGTGTCATTAGAGTGTTGCGTGTTAGCAGGGTCTCCTCTCAACAATGGCAATTTGTTACCGCCGCCACGTCTGTGCATTTCCGACGACGTCTAAACAGATTAACCGTCCACTGCGTCCTGCATTGGGGCTCCAGAGATGTTCGCATGGATTTAATTTATTTCAGACGCTTTTCTCCGGAAAGTCTCTCACAACCTTATATATGCTGCTGGCTTTTAACCGATTGCCATTAGGTGAAATGTGTTTCAGCCTTGTCGTCATTCATTAAAGGGGCCTGCGGTGAATTCATGGCGTCTCGTCAATTAGCTTATTGATTATTATGCCTGACACGCTTCTAAATTAAATTTGTTAAAGTGGTGCGCCTTGCTTATGAATGCACTCCACAGTGCCCTTGCTCCAACCTCCAAGGCTTTTGGATGCATTTAAGTCACATTTAGTATATTATGCAATTATGCATATACACTGGCTGTTAAATGTTTGGTGTGATGTGTAGTATATTTTCTCTGTGCAGTCTTTCCACTCTCATGTTGATTTCTCTCTCATATAAAACATTCTATATGGTAGCCTATAAATCATTGAATTGAAATCTATGAATTTAACAACTTTCTATGCTTTTCTCTTTTTTGGGGGGTTGAAATGATTCATTGAAAAATCGATGCATGAGTTACAGTAAAGTGATGTACCGTAATTTTCTGAACTTAACTGACTTAACTTTTTCTAGCTGTTCAGTATACAGTATGTCTTTACCCAATTGTAGTTATTATTTAGGCGTTACTGATAATTATTCTCATTGTATAAATATCTTGTGAAGCCATTAATAGTAATCTCCTGGGCTCGGACCGTTGGCCTAGAGGTCTGGGCACCTATAGGCTCAATGTAGCCTGACAGCGCATCGCATGTTCGAGTCCCCAGCCCGACGGCCTTTGCTGTGTGTCATTCCCTACAACAGTATGTCTCTCCACTTCCAATAAAGTCTGAAAAAGGCAAGAAAATATATACATAAAAAATATATATTGTGACAATATTGTCACAATGTTGAGTAATGTCTTGCAGGAGAAACAGCGAGTTGAGAAAACAGGCTTGAAAGGTTCACTTCTGTGGTCTCTAACATTACACATATTCGACATATCGACATATTTAAGCATGTCGATTTCAGCTCTGACACTTATTTCAGACATGCTCTAGTATGTGAGAGTCTGCAGGACCACAATGGAAACAAGCCTAACAGCTTTCTTGTGAATTTATCCTTTTGAAATATATTTTCAATAAAGTATTCAATCAATCAATTCAATCAATGCCTGTGCTATTAACTCATTTTTGATTACATTTTTTTTATTTTTTATTCTCCTCTAGTGAAAAGCGCGACGGCAGCAGGTTGCGTGATGGCAGGCTCTCAGTCAAATCTAGTCACAAATATCATGTTATTGTGATTTTGGGCCATAAGCAGATCACTCTTATTTTAGGGGTTTTGAAATGAAATGCAGATATATATATATAATAATAATGAATTGCATTTTTATAGCGCTTTTCCAAGTGCTCAAAGCGCTTTACAATGGTTCATTCATTCATACATTCATCTATATATATATATATATATATATATATATAGATAATTAATTTCTCTTATCTCCCTCCCCAACTGTTTGTCTCTTCCCTCACAGACGCTCAACAAGAACAACCTCCTCCCGGACGAGAGGTCCAACTTCTACCCCTCGGCGCTGCAGCAGACCAACGTCTACACCACCACCTACTACCCCACGGCGCTGGGCAAGTACGACTACCAGCCCAACTCCTCGCCCTCGCCCTGCCGGACCTACAACAACAGCAGCAGCAACAACAGCAGCTGAGACCTTCCCCTCCCCCGACCGCCGCCACCGCCGCGCCTCCCTCTCCTCCTCTTTTATACCTCCCGCGGTGAGACATAACGGAACGCAAAAGCTCGAACCCCTGAATCTGAAATGATCCAATGCAGGATCACGTGGGGTTCGGCCGCCGCCGCTAACCTCGATCCCTGTCTCCTCTTCTCTCGGCACTCCTATTATGGTCTCCTCTGTACGGGGGGGTCTGTGTGTTCAGGGGGACATATACCTGCCTATTATTCCACTGGCCCGTATAGTGAGTGAGGGACTGAGTGGGTGGGTGGTTGGGGAGGGGGTGGTGGGGGGGGGGGGGGTTGTGTGTGTGGGTTTGAATAACCGTATAGCCCCACGCCTTGTGCCAGCCTCGGAGGAGACATGTAGGCACTTATGTAACTGGCATGAGGGTGGGTTGTTATTATTAAAAGGGTCTGACCGGGATGGGGCGGTTTCAGCTTTGGATTCAATGGAGGAACTTCCTCTGTTAACATGCAGCGGTCCAGAGGCTTACGAGAGAGAGAGAGCAGAACATTCTCTGTGACGTTCTCTGTCTGCTCTGGCGCGTTCGTCTGGAGAATGAACAACTTATGGACTTATTGGAGTATTTCAAGACGACGAACGAAAGCATTCGCCGAGGAACAAATGGGGCATGTCATTACACGCCTCGCTCCGGCACGGAAAAAGAAAAGAGAAGAAGAATATATATACCACGAAGGAGAGCTAGCTCAATGACGTCGATACTCAATTAAACTAGAGGTCGATATCGGCTCGGCTGCTCTGTTCGGCTGCTCTCTCTCTCCTCCGTTTTCGGTGTTTTCCCACGTGGCAGAAAAGATAACGAACTCGGCATTCCAATGACATGTTTTTTGTTCTGCACACCCAGTCACTATGTGACGTAGGACATTGGAAGCCAGTGAGTGTCGTTTTACGACACGAACGCTACGTGTCATTACGACATGCGCTCACACGCATGCACACACACACACGTGCGCGTGTGCATGGGTTTGTAGAGGACCCGCTAAAATGTACTAATGGCCAAAGTCTCGCGGCTCATTGGATGTACAGGCGAGGACATTAACTCTAGAGTTTGAATGAGGGAGAGGTGGGGGGGCGGGGGGGGGGGGGTGAGTTTGTGGGAAATGTAGTCTACGTACATGGGGCGGTGCACTGTACATATAAAAAGCTTTGGGAATGCCTCGGGTGCCTGTATGCAATAGACGGGGGAAGGGACTTGGGGGGGGGGGGGGGGGGGGGGGGGGGGGGGCTTGTTCTTACTTCTTGTTTGGTTTTTCGTTTTGTTTTGCTTTGGTTTTGTCGTTTTCTACTTTTTATTAAGGATGACAAGGATTTCATGGACGTGGGATTTCTTTGATTCTGCACTGGTTCTACTGAGTGCTCTAAATGGCTCTCGGTGCGTCCATAACAGATATGGCCAGGTGTGCTGATGATCCACTGGACTGACTGTGTGTTTCTCTCTGACGATACAAGGTAGTATAAGCTATAGTATAGAGTGATCCTTGATCCTTTTTTGTTTGTTTTGTCCCCTCTTTTTTTATGAACTATTTGTTTCACGCTCAAACGAGCAGTAGCGTATATATAGGAAGTATTTGTCGCGACAAATATAGTATAGCTGATTAACCTCCGCGTCACTGAATCGACACATTTTTTTTTAATGTTTTATTTTGAGCATTTTCTGTAGGGTTTCCTTTCATCTTGTCCATCGTGTGTTAACAAGTGTCTGGGGGTGGGTGGGGGGGGGGTGGGGGGGTACATGTAGAGGTGAATGTTGATCAAATGTATTTTTTATTTTATTTTCTACAAAATGAAAACCATTATGGACCCCTCTTGTAACATAAAAAAAACCCACGCTTGCTTTAAAAGCATGCTAACGCCAGGATTGACATAATAATGCGTGTATCCGTGTGCGCGCGTATACGCACCGTGCACGCATGTGTCCGCGTGCGTACGGCGCACCGTGCATGCATGTGTCCGTGTGTGTGTGTGTGTGTGTGCACGCGCTTTCACGCACGTAGGTACGCGCATGGACTGCATCTCTTTTATGAGACTGTGCCTGTGTGAGCTTGAATGGACAAGGGGGGTGTCTGTCCAGCACTCTGCATTTTGTACAATGTAAATGCTTTCATACATATCGCTACAGTCTATATATATATATACATATATATATATATATATATACTGTATATGAGCTATGAGGAGATCTGTTAAGGGGGGACGAGACGTGTGCATTTCTTTTCCACTTTCTCAATGATGACAGCATTTTTTTCCCCCCTATGTGTTTCCACATATATGAAATCAACGTTAAATCAACGTAAGTTAAAGGAGAGCCTCGAGCGGCGCTCCTCCTCCCGGGGGTTATGAAAACGTTATTTATAGTCCGAGCTTGGTTTATAAAAGGGCATTTCACAGCTGAGCTATATTTTATTATTATTATTATGCCTCCTCCTGCTATAACCCCCCCCCCCAACGACGCTTCTGTCGATTCAGCTACTGTAAAAAAAAAAAAACACACACACGAGATGAATGAGAGCTCCATCTTGTCTTGTATATAGGAGAGGCCTTCTTCTGCAGCGCAATACTGACCCCGAGGAGGTCCGGGCGGCTCCTCTGTAAATGTACCTGTACATTGTATAGCTAACACTGTTTGTTTTTAAAAGCCTTATAGTTGTTTAAAAAAGAAAAAAAAGTAAAAAAGAAAATTATAATAACGATAAAAAAAGAGAGAGAGAGAGAGAGTGCAGCAGCAGCTAAGTACACACCAACCATGGGGTTTGTTTGGGGACAGAGCACCACCGAACGCCACCGATTTACTGACCACTCACAGTTTCCCCAACCCCCAAGGATCAATAAAAGGTTTGTCTTATCTTATCTTGTTTCGTCTGCTCCAGCTGCTCCTGACCACAGGCTTTAAAAAGAAAGTCTTGTGACAACACATAGTAAAACACACAAATTGGTTTCTTGCTTCTGGAAAACAACCCTGAGTTAAAATAACGCGACGTCGACATGACCAGTGGAAGTGTTGAGCGTTCATTCATTCGTTCGTTCGCACTGGGACTGCTCGTCAAACGGCAACAAACAAGCAGGGGAGTAAAATTGTCATTTTTAGACCCATTAATGTGCATTTCTCCAGCTCTAATGTGTTCATTTGTAACTCAAAGAGTGTGTACCAAATGTTGCATTCGTAAACTCTCAAAGTTTAAATGAACAATGTGCACCAACGTCTGAGCAATGTCTTGAGTAAATTGGTTCCGCTGTGAGCTCTGTCCCCCGTGAGGCTCGGTGACCTTCTATGCAACTTACCAGGTGTTACTGTACTGTTAGACCTGTCATATGTAGACTGTAATCACTGCCTTTTTAGACACTGTGAATTTTTTGGTACCCTATATTTTTGTATATTGTACATTATAAAGGATAATAAACCTTGATGCCAACAATTTGTGGCTTGGTTGGTCTCTATACATCTGTGACTTTGTATGATTAGTACATTTCTAATTAATGTATAGTTATTGAAATTAGTCCTATAAATGCAGGGCTGGAATGTGTCAAAACTTCAGCCATGACATTTTGGCCCTGGCCGAACCCACCACAACCGGAAATTGTTCCGTGAAATTGACATAGAAACATAGCTTTTTCAGAAAACTGTCATTTTCAAACAGACATTTTTTGAATCTGATCTCAAGTCAGAATGGGTTAAGGACCCCCCCATGTAATTTCACAGGCAGGCTCCACTGGGCCGCTCCCAATCCTTATACTTCAACCATGAATCCCGTCAAAAGTGTCCTTCAGCTAAGACACTGCACCATCAAACCTGACCATTGACAGTAACAGTATGTCAGCCAGAACAAGCATGTCAGCTGCCGTCGATGGAGAGACGCAGTGCAAGGTCATTACACCTCCACACAGTGTCTCCATCTCAGTGCACATGATGTATGTTGTGTATGTTTTAGCTGACAGTGCATGTCTCTTTTCTCTCCCATGTGATGGCAGTCGATCTGCCTCACTGAGTGAGGACTATAGGCTACTCTGTTTGTTTGTGTGTGTGTGTGTTCATGTGCATGTGCAGTGTGCATCTACCTTACAGTATACGATCTATATTACTTAAGCCTTTCTGCACCATTCATCCAAAGAACAAAATGAGTGCAAAGGCAGCCATATGAGGAGAGATGGATGTGCCATTTTTGGGGCAGAGGGTTTGGAGATGGATGTCAACTCCCACACTCCCTACAGTCTCGTGTATAGCCAGACAACTATTCCACAATCTCCAAGTGTGTAACTACGCCTCCCGGAATCCGAGTAAGGGAAAAGCTGCCATTTACGTTCACGAAAATAATATTTAAGATTATCTTTACATTAAATTTTTGTATTTCCTTTTCTGCTAAGCAGCAAGCTATATAGGCTTATATATGCTTAGATGATTTCTATTTATATTAGGATACATTTGCGCGACTGTAAAGACGAAACGGAAGTGGCGAGGAGGCTCCACTTCCGCTTTATTTAGTTTACTCATGACTTAGCTCTTCCGTTGCGCCAGACTGTATGATGGAAGCATTTGGAAATTTGCGAGAGGCAACAGTCTGGCCACGCGAGACTATATACCCACTCCCCCACCCCACCCCACAGAGTCAAGCCATGCAGCCAAGTAGTCAGAATATGTCCAGCAAAGTGCCCATGGAACACTGGTGCCAGTGTTCTTTATACTTATATTTTCTATTATTTTTTATTTTTTTGGTAAAGAAATACGAGTAAACACAATATAACTAATAGGATATAAACATAAAAGCATAATAAAATGCACTTGTAATAAAGTGCCATAGTATGCCGTACGATACATGGGCTATAGCCCACGGTCCAAAATTTCCGCAATTTCCGCAATTTCCAATGTCCGCAATTTCCGCAATTTCCCCAATTTCCCCAATTTCCGCAATTTCCGCAATTTCCGCAATTTCCAATTTCCGCAATTTCTGCAATTTCCGCAATTTCCGCAATTTCCAATGTACCCAATTTCCGCAATTTCCACAATTTCCGCAATTTCCAATTTCCGCAATTTCCAATGTCCCCAATATGCGCAATTTCCAATTTCCCCAATTTCCGCAATTTCCGCAATTTCCAATATCCCCAATTTCCGCAATTTCCACAATTTCCGCAATTTCCGCAATTTCCAATTTCCCCAATTTCCGCAATTTCCCCAATTTCCGCAATTTCCGCAATTTCTAATTTCCCCAATTTCCGCAATTTCCAATTTCCGCAATTTCCGCAAGTTCCAATTTCCGCAATTTCCGCAATTTCTGCAATTTCCGCAATTTCCAATTTCCACAATTTCCACAATTTCCGCAATTTCCGCAATTTCCGCAATTTCCAATGTCCCCAATTTCCGCAATTTCCCCAATTTCCCCAATTTCCGCAATTTCTAATTTCCGCAATTTCCAATTTCCGCAATTTCCAATTTCCGCAATTTCTGCAATTTCCGCAATTTCCGCAATTTCCACAATTTCCACAATTTCCGCAATTTCCGCAATTTCCAATTTCCGCAATTTCTGCAATTTCCAGAATTTCTGCAATTTCCGCAATTTCCGCAATTTCCAATGTCCCCAATTTCCGCAATTTCCGCAATTTCCGCAATTTCCGCAATTTCCCCAATTTCCGCAATTTCTAATTTCCGCAATTTCTGCAATTTCCGCAATTTCCGCAATTTCCAATATACCCAATTTCCGCAATTTCCACAATTTCCGCAATTTCCAATTTCCGCAATTTCCAATGTCCCCAATATGCGCAATTTCCAATTTCCGCAATTTCCGCAATTTCTGCAATTTCCGCAATTTCCGCAATTTCCAATTTCAACAATTTCCACAATTTCCGCAATTTCCAATTTCCGCAATTTTCCGCAACACTCCGCAATTACTCCGATTTCCTCGATTTTCACCTTTTTTAAATCCTCAAAAATGATGAAGACTATAACGATGACCTCTGAGACCATGGACCAATGAACCATGTAAATACAACAAATTGAGCAGGGCACTGCAGGGAGTTGCACCCCGTTCCGGTAAACCAGAAGTACGACACCAGTGCCTTAGTTTTTGTGTTGTCATTTACAGGTCCTTTGGTTAAAATGTAAATTTTACATTTCAACAGTAAAGTAGGGGAGAGCCGCCACGGTTGTAACATTTTGCACGTTTCATTTTTTTACTCGGAGATCCGTTTATCTACATATGTAATATTTTCAGGCGGACCTACACTTGTCTGCTTCCATAAACCAATTTCCGCAATTCCGCAATTTGACAAAAACGATGGGTTATAGCCCATGTTTTTTGAAATTTTGAAAAAAAAAGTTAGCCTCGTTTCTCATCATTTTGGACCATGGGCTATAGCCCATATTGTACGGCATACTATAGCGCGCCGTTTTTCATCATTTTTGAAGATTAAAAAAAAATGACGAAATGACAAAAACGATAGGTAATAGCCCATGTTTTTTAAAATTTTGAAAAAAAAAGTTAGCCTCGTTTCTCATCATTTTGGACCGTGGGCTATAGCCCATATCGTACGGCATACTATAGCGCGCCGTTTTTCATCATTTTTGAAGATTTAAAAAAAATTACGAAATGACAAAAACGATGGGTTATAGCCCATGTTTTTTGAAATTTTGAAAAAAAAAGTTAGCCTCGTTTCTCATCATTTTGGACCGTGGGCTATAGCCCATATCGTACGGCATACTATAGCGCGCCGTTTTTCATCATTTTTGAAGATTTGAAAAAAATTACGAAATGACAAAAACGATGGGTTATAGCCCATGTTTTTTGAAATTTTGGAAAAAAAAGTTAGCCTCGTTTCTCATCATTTTGGACCGTGGGCTATAGCCCATATCGTACGGCATACTATAGCGCGCCGTTTTTCATCATTTTTGAAGATTTGAAAAAAATGACGAAATGACAAAAACGATGGGTTATAGCCCATGTTTTTTGAAATTTTGAAAAACAAAGTTAGCCTCGTTTCTCATCATTTTGGACCATGGGCTATAGCCCATATCGTACGGCATACTATAGCGTGCCGTTTTTCATCATTTTTGAAGATTTGAAAAAAATGACGAAATGACAAAAACGATGGGTTATAGCCCATGTTTTTTGAAATTTTGAAAAAAAAAGTTAGCCTCGTTTCTCATCATTTTGGACCGTGGGCTATAGCCCATATCGTACGGCATACTATAGCGCGCCGTTTTTCATCATTTTTGAAGATTTGAAAAAAATTACGAAATGACAAAAACGATGGGTTATAGCCCATGTTTTTTGAAATTGTGAAAAAAAAAGTTAGCCTCGTTTCTCATCATTTTGGACCGTGGGCTATAGCCCATATCGTACGGCATACTATAGCGCGCCGTTTTTCATCATTTTTGAAGATTTGAAAAAAATTACGAAATGACAAAAACGATGGGTTATAGCCCATGTTTTTTGAAATTGTGAAAAAAAAAGTTAGCCTCGTTTCTCATCATTTTGGACCGTGGGCTATAGCCCATATCGTACGGCATACTATAGCGCGCCGTTTTTCATCATTTTTGAAGATTTGAAAAAAATTACGAAATGACAAAAACGATGGGTTATAGCCCATGTTTTTTAAAATTTTGAAAAAAAAAGTTAGCCTCGTTTCTCATCATTTTGGACCGTGGGCTATAGCCCATATCGTACGGCATACTATAGCGCGCAGTTTTTCATCATTTTTGAAGATTTGAAAAAAATTACGAAATGACAAAAACGATGGGTTATAGCCCATGTTTTTTGAAATTTTGAAAAAAAAAGTTAGCCTCGTTTCTCATCATTTTGGACCTTGGGCTATAGCCCATATCGTACGGCATACTATAGCGCGCAGTTTTTCATCATTTTTGAAGATTTGAAAAAAATTACGAAATGACAAAAACGATGGGTTATAGCCCATGTTTTTTGAAATTTTGAAAAAAAAAGTTAGCCTCGTTTCTCATCATTTTGGACCATGGGCTATAGCCCATATCGTACGGCATACTATAGCGCGCCGTTTTTCATCATTTTTGAAGATTTGAAAAAAATTACGAAATGACAAAAACGATGGGTTATAGCCCATGTTTTTTGAAATTTTGGAAAAAAAAGTTAGCCTCGTTTCTCATCATTTTGGACCGTGGGCTATAGCCCATATCGTACGGCATACTATAGCGCGCCGTTTTTCATCATTTTTGAAGATTTGAAAAAAATGACGAAATGACAAAAACGATGGGTTATAGCCCATGTTTTTTGAAATTTTGAAAAACAAAGTTAGCCTCGTTTCTCATCATTTTGGACCATGGGCTATAGCCCATATCGTACGGCATACTATAGCGCGCCGTTTTTCATCATTTTTGAAGATTTGAAAAAAATGACGAAATGACAAAAACGATGGGTTATAGCCCATGTTTTTTGAAATTTTGAAAAAAAAAGTTAGCCTCGTTTCTCATCATTTTGGACCGTGGGCTATAGCCCATATCGTACGGCATACTATAGCGCGCCGTTTTTCATCATTTTTGAAGATTTGAAAAAAATGACGAAATGACAAAAACGATGGGTTATAGCCCATGTTTTTTGAAATTGTGAAAAAAAAAGTTAGCCTCGTTTCTCATCATTTTGGACCGTGGGCTATAGCCCATATCGTACGGCATACTATAGCGCGCCGTTTTTCATCATTTTTGAAGATTTGAAAAAAATTACGAAATGACAAAAACGATGGGTTATAGCCCATGTTTTTTAAAATTTTGAAAAAAAAAGTTAGCCTCGTTTCTCATCATTTTGGACCGTGGGCTATAGCCCATATCGTACGGCATACTATAGCGCGCAGTTTTTCATCATTTTTGAAGATTTGAAAAAATTTACGAAATGACAAAAACGATGGGTTATAGCCCATGTTTTTTGAAATTTTGAAAAAAAAAGTTAGCCTCGTTTCTCATCATTTTGGACCGTGGGCTATAGCCCATATCGTACGGCATACTATAGCGCGCAGTTTTTCATCATTTTTGAAGATTTGAAAAAAATTACGAAATGACAAAAACGATGGGTTATAGCCCATGTTTTTTGAAATTTTGAAAAAAAAAGTTAGCCTCGTTTCTCATCATTTTGGACCATGGGCTATAGCCCATATCGTACGGCATACTATAGCGCGCCGTTTTTCATCATTTTTGAAGATTTGAAAAAAATTACGAAATGACAAAAACGATGGGTTATAGCCCATGTTTTTTGAAATTTTGAAAAAAAAAGTTAGCCTCGTTTCTCATCATTTTGGACCATGGGCTATAGCCCATATCGTACGGCATACTATAGCGCGCCGTTTTTCATCATTTTTTAAGATTTGAAAAAAATGACGAAATGACAAAAACGATGGGTAATAGCCCATGTTTTTTAAAATTTTGAAAAAAAAAGTTAGCCTCGTTTTTCATCATTTTGGACCGTGGGCTATAGCCCATATCGTACGGCATACTATAGCGCGCAGTTTTTCATCATTTTTGAAGATTTGAAAAAAATTACGAAATGACAAAAACGATGGGTTATAGCCCATGTTTTTTGAAATTTTGAAAAAAAAAGTTAGCCTCGTTTCTCATCATTTTGGACCGTGGGCTATAGCCCATATCGTACGGCATACTATAGCGCGCAGTTTTTCATCATTTTTGAAGATTTGAAAAAAATGACGAAATGACAAAAACGATGGGTTATAGCCCATGTTTTTTGAAATTTTGAAAAAAAAAAGTTAGCCTCGTTTCTCATCATTTTGGACCGTGGGCTATAGCCCATATCGTACGGCATACTATAGCGCGCCGTTTTTCATCATTTTTGAAGATTTGAAAAAAATGACGAAATGACAAAAACGATGGGTTATAGCCCATGTTTTTTGAAATTTTGAAAAAAAAAGTTAGCCTCGTTTCTCATCATTTTGGACCGTGGGCTATAGCCCATATCGTACGGCATACTATAGCGCGCAGTTTTTCATCATTTTTGAAGATTTTAAAAAAATTACGAAATGCCAAAAACGATGGGTTATAGCCTATGTTTTTTGAAATTTTGAAAAAAAAAGTTAGCCTCGTTTCTCATCATTTTGGACCGTGGGCTATAGCCCATATCGTACGGCATACTATAGCGCGCAGTTTTTCATCATTTTTGAAGATTTGAAAAAAATTACGAAATGTCAAAAACGATGGGTTATAGCCCATGTTTTTTGAAATTTTGAAAAAAAAAGTTAGCCTCGTTTCTCATCATTTTGGACCGTGGGCTATAGCCCATATCGTACGGCATACTATAGCGCGCAGTTTTTCATCATTTTTGAAGATTTGAAAAAAATTACGAAATGACAAAAACGATGGGTTATAGCCCATGTTTTTTGAAATTTTGAAAAAAAAAGTTAGCCTCGTTTCACATCATTTTGGACCATGGGCTATAGCCCATATCGTACGGCATACTATAGCGCGCCGTTTTTCATCATTTTTGAAGATTTGAAAAAAATGACGAAATGACAAAAACGATGGGTAATAGCCCATGTTTTTTAAATTTTTGAAAAAAAAAGTTAGCCTCGTTTCTCATCATTTTGGACCGTGGGCTATAGCCCATATCGTACGGCATACTATAGCGCGCAGTTTTTCATCATTTTTGAAGATTTGAAAAAAATTACGAAATGACAAAAACGATGGGTTATAGCCCATGTTTTTTGAAATTTTGAAAAAAAAAGTTAGCCTCGTTTCTCATCATTTTGGACCGTGGGCTATAGCCCATATCGTACGGCATACTATAGCGCGCAGTTTTTCATCATTTTTGAAGATTTGAAAAAAATTACGAAATGACAAAAACGATGGGTTATAGCCCATGTTTTTTGAAATTTTGAAAAAAAAAGTTAGCCTCGTTTCTCATCATTTTGGACCATGGGCTATAGCCCATATCGTACGGAATACTATAGCGCGCCGTTTTTCATCATTTTTGAAGATTTGAAAAAAATGACGAAATGACAAAAACGATGGGTAATAGCCCATGTTTTTTAAATTTTTGAAAAAAAAAGTTAGCCTCGTTTCTCATCATTTTGGACCGTGGGCTATAGCCCATATCGTACGGCATACTATAGCGCGCCGTTTTTCATCATTTTTGAAGATTTGAAAAAAATGACGAAATGACAAAAACGATGGGTTATAGCCCATGTTTTTTGAAATTTTGAAAAAAAAAGTTAGCCTCGTTTCTCATCATTTTGGACCGTGGGCTATAGCCCATATCGTACGGCATACTATAGCGCGCCGTTTTTCATCATTTTTGAAGATTTGAAAAAAATTACGAAATGACAAAAACGATGGGTAATAGCCCATGTTTTTTAAAATTTTGAAAAAAAAAGTTAGCCTCGTTTTTCATCATTTTGGACCGTGGGCTATAGCCCATATCGTACGGCATACTATAGTGCGCAGTTTTTCATAATTTTTGAAGATTTGAAAAAAATTACGAAATGACAAAAACGATGGGTTATAGCCCATGTTTTTTGAAATTTTGAAAAAAAAAGTTAGCCTCGTTTCTCATAATTTTGGACCGTGGGCTATAGCCCATATCGTACAGCATACTATAGCGCGCCGTTTTTCATCATTTTTGAAGATTTGAAAAAAATGACGAAATGACAAAAACGATGGGTTATAGCCCATGTTTTTTGAAATTTTGAAAAAAAAAGTTAGCCTCGTTTCTCATCATTTTGGACCGTAGGCTATAGCCCATATCGTACGGCATACTATAGCGCGCAGTTTTTCATCATTTTTGAAGATTTGAAAAAAATTACGAAATGACAAAAACGATGGGTTATAGCCCATGTTTTTTGAAATTTTGAAAAAAAAAGTTAGCCTCGTTTCTCATCATTTTGGACCGTGGGCTATAGCCCATATCGTACGGCATACTATAGCGCGCAGTTTTTCATCATTTTTGAAGATTTGAAAAAAATTACGAAATGACAAAAACGATGGGTTATAGCCCATGTTTTTTGAAATTTTGAAAAAAAAAGTTAGCCTCGTTTCTCATCATTTTGGACCATGGGCTATAGCCCATATCGTACGGAATACTATAGCGCGCCGTTTTTCATCATTTTTGAAGATTTGAAAAAAATGACGAAATGACAAAAACGATGGGTAATAGCCCATGTTTTTTAAATTTTTGAAAAAAAAAGTTAGCCTCGTTTCTCATCATTTTGGACCGTGGGCTATAGCCCATATCGTACGGCATACTATAGCGCGCCGTTTTTCATCATTTTTGAAGATTTGAAAAAAATGACGAAATGACAAAAACGATGGGTAATAGCCCATGTTTTTTAAATTTTTGAAAAAAAAAGTTAGCCTCGTTTCTCATCATTTTGGACCGTGGGCTATAGCCCATATCGTACGGCATACTATAGCGCGCCGTTTTTCATCATTTTTGAAGATTTGAAAAAAATTACGAAATGACAAAACCGATGGGTTATAGCCCATGTTTTTTGAAATTTAAAAAAAAAAAGTTAGCCTCGTTTCTCATCATTTTGGACCGTGGGCTATAGCCCATATCGTACGGCATACTATAGCGCGCAGTTTTTCATCATTTTTGAAGATTTGAAAAAAATTACGAAATGACAAAAACGATGGGTTATAGCCCATGTTTTTTGAAATTTTGAAAAAAAAAGTTAGCCTCGTTTCTCATCATTTTGGACCGTGGGCTATAGCCCATATCGTACGGCATACTATAGCGCGCCGTTTTTCATCATTTTTGAAGATTTGAAAAAAATGACGAAATGACAAAAACGATGGGTTATAGCCCATGTTTTTTGAAATTTTGAAAAAAAAAGTTAGCCTCGTTTCTCATCATTTTGGACCGTGGGCTATAGCCCATATCGTACGGCATACTATAGCGCGCCGTTTTTCATCATTTTTGAAGATTTGAAAAAAATTACGAAATGACAAAAACGATGGGTAATAGCCCATGTTTTTTAAAATTTTGAAAAAAAAAGTTAGCCTCGTTTTTCATCATTTTGGACCGTGGGCTATAGCCCATATCGTACGGCATACTATAGCGCGCAGTTTTTCATCATTTTTGAAGATTTGAAAAAAATTACGAAATGACAAAAACGATGGGTTATAGCCCATGTTTTTTGAAATTTTGAAAAAAAAAGTTAGCCTCGTTTCTCATAATTTTGGACCGTGGGCTATAGCCCATATCGTACAGCATACTATAGCGCGCCGTTTTTCATCATTTTTGAAGATTTGAAAAAAATGACGAAATGACAAAAACGATGGGTTATAGCCCATGTTTTTTGAAATTTTGAAAAAAAAAGTTAGCCTCGTTTCTCATCATTTTGGACCGTAGGCTATAGCCCATATCGTACGGCATACTATAGCGCGCAGTTTTTCATCATTTTTGAAGATTTGAAAAAAATTACGAAATGACAAAAACGATGGGTTATAGCCCATGTTTTTTGAAATTTTGAAAAAAAAAGTTAGCCTCGTTTCTCATCATTTTGGACCGTGGGCTATAGCCCATATCGTACGGCATACTATAGCGCGCAGTTTTTCATCATTTTTGAAGATTTGAAAAAAATTACGAAATGACAAAAACGATGGGTTATAGCCCATGTTTTTTGAAATTTTGAAAAAAAAAGTTAGCCTCGTTTCTCATCATTTTGGACCATGGGCTATAGCCCATATCGTACGGAATACTATAGCGCGCCGTTTTTCATCATTTTTGAAGATTTGAAAAAAATGACGAAATGACAAAAACGATGGGTAATAGCCCATGTTTTTTAAATTTTTGAAAAAAAAAGTTAGCCTCGTTTCTCATCATTTTGGACCGTGGGCTATAGCCCATATCGTACGGCATACTATAGCGCGCCGTTTTTCATCATTTTTGAAGATTTGAAAAAAATTACGAAATGACAAAACCGATGGGTTATAGCCCATGTTTTTTGAAATTTAAAAAAAAAGTTAGCCTCGTTTCTCATCATTTTGGACCGTGGGCTATAGCCCATATCGTACGGCATACTATAGCGCGCAGTTTTTCATCATTTTTGAAGATTTGAAAAAAATTACGAAATGACAAAAACGATGGGTTATAGCCCATGTTTTTTGAAATTTTGAAAAAAAAAGTTAGCCTCGTTTCTCATCATTTTGGACCGTGGGCTATAGCCCATATCGTACGGCATACTATAGCGCGCCGTTTTTCATCATTTTTGAAGATTTGAAAAAAATGACGAAATGACAAAAACGATGGGTTATAGCCCATGTTTTTTGAAATTTTGAAAAAAAAAGTTAGCCTCGTTTCTCATCATTTTGGACCGTGGGCTATAGCCCATATCGTACGGCATACTATAGCGCGCCGTTTTTCATCATTTTTGAAGATTTGAAAAAAATTACGAAATGACAAAAACGATGGGTAATAGCCCATGTTTTTTAAAATTTTGAAAAAAAAAGTTAGCCTCGTTTTTCATCATTTTGGACCGTGGGCTATAGCCCATATCGTACGGCATACTATAGCGCGCAGTTTTTCATCATTTTTGAAGATTTGAAAAAAATTACGAAATGACAAAAACGATGGGTTATAGCCCATGTTTTTTGAAATTTTGAAAAAAAAAGTTAGCCTCGTTTCTCATCATTTTGGACCGTGGGCTATAGCCCATATCGTACAGCATACTATAGCGCGCCGTTTTTCATCATTTTTGAAGATTTGAAAAAAATGACGAAATGACAAAAACGATGGGTTATAGCCCATGTTTTTTGAAATTTTGGAAAAAAAAGTTAGCCTCGTTTCTCATCATTTTGGACCGTGGGCTATAGCCCATATCGTACGGCATACTATAGCGCGCCGTTTTTCATCATTTTTGAAGATTTGAAAAAAACGATGGGTTATAGCCCATGTTTTTTGAAATTTTGAAAAAAAAAGTTAGCCTCGTTTCTCATCATTTTGGACCGTGGGCTATAGCCCATATCGTACGGCATACTATAGCGCGCAGTTTTTCATCATTTTTTAAGATTCGAAAAAAATGACGAAATGACAAAAACGATGGGTAATAGCCCATGTTTTTTTAATTTTTGAAAAAAAAAGTTAGCCTCGTTTCTCATCATTTTGGACCGTGGGCTATAGCCCATATCGTACGGCATACTATAGCGCGCAGTTTTTCATCATTTTTGAAGATTTGAAAAAAATTACGAAATGACAAAAACGATGGGTTATAGCCCATGTTTTTTGAAATTTTGAAAAAAAAAGTTAGCCTCGTTTCTCATCATTTTGGACCGTGGGCTATAGCCCATATCGTACGGCATACTATAGCGCGCCGTTTTTCATCATTTTTGAAGATTTGAAAAAAATGACGAAATGACAAAAACTATGGGTTATAGCCCATGTTTTTTGAAATTTTGAAAAAAAAAGTTAGCCTCGTTTCTCATCATTTTGGACCGTGGGCTATAGCCCATATCGTACGGCATACTATAGCGCGCCGTTTTTCATCATTTTTGAAGATTTGAAAAAAATTACGAAATGACAAAACCGATGGGTTATAGCCCATGTTTTTTGAAATTTAAAAAAAAAAAGTTAGCCTCGTTTCTCATCATTTTGGACCGTGGGCTATAGCCCATATCGTACGGCATACTATAGCGCGCAGTTTTTCATCATTTTTGAAGATTTGAAAAAAATTACGAAATGACAAAAACGATGGGTTATAGCCCATGTTTTTTGAAATTTTGAAAAAAAAAGTTAGCCTCGTTTCTCATCATTTTGGACCGTGGGCTATAGCCCATATCGTACGGCATACTATAGCGCGCCGTTTTTCATCATTTTTGAAGATTTGAAAAAAATGACGAAATGACAAAAACTATGGGTTATAGCCCATGTTTTTTGAAATTTTGAAAAAAAAAGTTAGCCTCGTTTCTCATCATTTTGGACCGTGGGCTATAGCCCATATCGTACGGCATACTATAGCGCGCCGTTTTTCATCATTTTTGAAGATTTGAAAAAAATGACGAAATGACAAAAACGATGGGTTATAGCCCATGTTTTTTGAAATTTTGAAAAAAAAAGTTAGCCTCGTTTCTCATCATTTTGGACCGTGGGCTATAGCCCATATCGTACGGCATACTATAGCGCGCCGTTTTTCATCATTTTTGAAGATTTGAAAAAAATGACGAAATGACAAAAACGATGGGTTATAGCCCATGTTTTTTGAAATTTTGAAAAAAAAAGTTAGCCTCGTTTCTCATCATTTTGGACCGTGGGCTATAGCCCATATCGTACGGCATACTATAGCGCGCAGTTTTTCATCATTTTTTAAGATTCGAAAAAAATGACGAAATGACAAAAACGATGGGTAATAGCCCATGTTTTTTTAATTTTTGAAAAAAAAAGTTAGCCTCGTTTCTCATCATTTTGGACCGTGGGCTATAGCCCATATCGTACGGCATACTATAGCGCGCAGTTTTTCATCATTTTTGAAGATTTGAAAAAAATTACGAAATGACAAAAACGATGGGTTATAGCCCATGTTTTTTGAAATTTTGAAAAAAAAAGTTAGCCTCGTTTCTCATCATTTTGGACCATGGGCTATAGCCCATATCGTACGGCATACTATAGCGCGCCGTTTTTCATCATTTTTGAAGATTTGAAAAAAATGACGAAATGACAAAAACGATGGGTAATAGCCCATGTTTTTTAAATTTTTGAAAAAAAAAGTTAGCCTCGTTTCTCATCATTTTGGACCGTAGGCTATAGCCCATATCGTACGGCATACTATAGCGCGCAGTTTTTCATCATTTTTGAAGATTTGAAAAAAATTACGAAATGACAAAAACGATGGGTTATAGCCCATGTTTTTTGAAATTTTGAAAAAAAAAGTTAGCCTCGTTTCTCATCATTTTGGACCGTGGGCTATAGCCCATATCGTACGGCATACTATAGCGCGCAGTTTTTCATCATTTTTGAAGATTTGAAAAAAATTACGAAATGACAAAAACGATGGGTTATAGCCCATGTTTTTTGAAATTTTGAAAAAAAAAGTTAGCCTCGTTTCTCATCATTTTGGACCATGGGCTATAGCCCATATCGTACGGAATACTATAGCGCGCCGTTTTTCATCATTTTTGAAGATTTGAAAAAAATGACGAAATGACAAAAACGATGGGTAATAGCCCATGTTTTTTAAATTTTTGAAAAAAAAAGTTAGCCTCGTTTCTCATCATTTTGGACCGTGGGCTATAGCCCATATCGTACGGCATACTATAGCGCGCCGTTTTTCATCATTTTTGAAGATTTGAAAAAAATTACGAAATGACAAAACCGATGGGTTATAGCCCATGTTTTTTGAAATTTAAAAAAAAAAAGTTAGCCTCGTTTCTCATCATTTTGGACCGTGGGCTATATAGCCCATATCGTACGGCATACTATAGCGCGCAGTTTTTCATCATTTTTGAAGATTTGAAAAAAATGACGAAATGACAAAAACTATGGGTTATAGCCCATGTTTTTTGAAATTTTGAAAAAAAAAGTTAGCCTCGTTTCTCATCATTTTGGACCGTGGGCTATAGCCCATATCGTACGGCATACTATAGCGCGCCGTTTTTCATCATTTTTGAAGATTTGAAAAAAATGACGAAATGACAAAAACGATGGGTTATAGCCCATGTTTTTTTAAATTTTGAAAAAAAAAGTTAGCCTCGTTTCTCATCATTTTGGACCGTGGGCTATAGCCCATATCGTACGGCATACTATAGCGCGCCGTTTTTCATCATTTTTGAAGATTTGAAAAAAATGACGAAATGACAAAAACGATGGGTTATAGCCCATGTTTTTTGAAATTTTGAAAAAAAAAGTTAGCCTCGTTTCTCATCATTTTGGACCGTGGGCTATAGCCCATATCGTACGGCATACTATAGCGCGCAGTTTTTCATCATTTTTGAAGATTTGAAAAAAATTACGAAATGACAAAAACGATGGGTTATAGCCCATGTTTTTTGAAATTTTGAAAAAAAAAGTTAGCCTCGTTTCTCATCATTTTGGACCGTGGGCTATAGCCCATATCGTACGGCATACTATAGCGCGCAGTTTTTCATCATTTTTGAAGATTTGAAAAAAATTACGAAATGACAAAAACGATGGGTTATAGCCCATGTTTTTTGAAATTTTGAAAAAAAAAGTTAGCCTCGTTTCTCATCATTTTGGACCGTGGGCTATAGCCCATATCGTACGGCATACTATAGCGCGCAGTTTTTCATCATTTTTGAAGATTTGAAAAAAATTACGAAATGACAAAAACGATGGGTTATAGCCCATGTTTTTTGAAATTTTGAAAAAAAAAGTTAGCCTCGTTTCTCATCATTTTGGACCGTGGGCTATAGCCCATATCGTACGGCATACTATAGCGCGCAGTTTTTCATCATTTTTTAAGATTCGAAAAAAATGACGAAATGACAAAAACGATGGGTAATAGCCCATGTTTTTTAAATTTTTGAAAAAAAAAGTTAGCCTCGTTTCTCATCATTTTGGACCGTGGGCTATAGCCCATATCGTACGGCATACTATAGCGCGCAGTTTTTCATAATTTTTGAAGATTTGAAAAAAATTACGAAATGACAAAAACGATGGGTTATAGCCCATGTTTTTTGAAATTTTGAAAAAAAAAGTTAGCCTCGTTTCTCATCATTTTGGACCATGGGCTATAGCCCATATCGTACGGCATACTATAGCGCGCCGTTTTTCATCATTTTTGAAGATTTGAAAAAAATGACGAAATGACAAAAACGATGGGTTATAGCCCATGTTTTTTGAAAATTTGAAAAAAAAAGTTAGCCTCGTTTCTCATCATTTTGGACCGTGGGCTATAGCCCATATCGTACGGCATACTATAGCGCGCAGTTTTTCAGCCTCGTTTCTCATCATTTTGGACCGTGGGCTATAGCCCATATCGTACGGCATACTATAGCGCGCAGTTTTTCATCATTTTTGAAGATTTGAAAAAAATTACGAAATGACAAAAACGATGGGTTATAGCCCATGTTTTTTGAAATTTTGAAAAAAAAAGTTAGCCTCGTTTCTCATCATTTTGGACCGTGGGCTATAGCCCATATCGTACGGCATACTATAGTGCGCAGTTTTTCATCAATTTTGAAGATTTGAAAAAAATTACGAAATGACAAAAACGATGGGTTATAGCCCATGTTTTTTGAAATTTTGAAAAAAAAAGTTAGCCTCGTTTCTCATCATTTTGGACCGTGGGCTATAGCCCATATCGTACGGCATACTATAGCGCGCAGTTTTTCATCATTTTTGAAGATTTGAAAAAAATTACGAAATGACAAAAACGATGGGTTATAGCCCATGTTTTTTGAAATTTTGAAAAAAAAAGTTAGCCTCGTTTCTCATCATTTTGGACCATGGGCTATAGCCCATATCGTACGGAATACTATAGCGCGCCGTTTTTCATCATTTTTGAAGATTTGAAAAAAATGACGAAATGACAAAAACGATGGGTAATAGCCCATGTTTTTTAAAATTTTGAAAAAAAAAGTTAGCCTCGTTTCTCATCATTTTGGACCGTGGGCTATAGCCCATATCGTACGGCATACTATAGCGCGCCGTTTTTCATCATTTTTGAAGATTTGAAAAAAATTACGAAATGACAAAAACGATGGGTTATAGCCCATGTTTTTTGAAATTTTGAAAAAAAAAGTTAGCCTCGTTTCTCATCATTTTGGACCGTGGGCTATAGCCCATATCGTACGGCATACTATAGCGCGCAGTTTTTCATCATTTTTGAAGATTTGAAAAAAATTACGAAATGACAAAAACGATGGGTTATAGCCCATGTTTTTTGAAATTTTGAAAAAAAAAGTTAGCCTCGTTTCTCATCATTTTGGACCATGGGCTATAGCCCATATCGTACGGCATACTATAGCGCGCCGTTTTTCATCATTTTTGAAGATTTGAAAAAAATGACGAAATGACAAAAACGATGGGTAATAGCCCATGTTTTTTAAATTTTTGAAAAAAAAAGTTAGCCTCGTTTCTCATCATTTTGGACCGTAGGCTATAGCCCATATCGTACGGCATACTATAGCGCGCAGTTTTTCATCATTTTTGAAGATTTGAAAAAAATTACGAAATGACAAAAACGATGGGTTATAGCCCATGTTTTTTGAAATTTTGAAAAAAAAAGTTAGCCTCGTTTCTCATCATTTTGGACCGTGGGCTATAGCCCATATCGTACGGCATACTATAGCGCGCAGTTTTTCATCATTTTTGAAGATTTGAAAAAAATTACGAAATGACAAAAACGATGGGTTATAGCCCATGTTTTTTGAAATTTTGAAAAAAAAAGTTAGCCTCGTTTCTCATCATTTTGGACCATGGGCTATAGCCCATATCGTACGGAATACTATAGCGCGCCGTTTTTCATCATTTTTGAAGATTTGAAAAAAATGACGAAATGACAAAAACGATGGGTAATAGCCCATGTTTTTTAAATTTTTGAAAAAAAAAGTTAGCCTCGTTTCTCATCATTTTGGACCGTGGGCTATAGCCCATATCGTACGGCATACTATAGCGCGCCGTTTTTCATCATTTTTGAAGATTTGAAAAAAATTACGAAATGACAAAACCGATGGGTTATAGCCCATGTTTTTTGAAATTTAAAAAAAAAAAGTTAGCCTCGTTTCTCATCATTTTGGACCGTGGGCTATATAGCCCATATCGTACGGCATACTATAGCGCGCAGTTTTTCATCATTTTTGAAGATTTGAAAAAAATGACGAAATGACAAAAACTATGGGTTATAGCCCATGTTTTTTGAAATTTTGAAAAAAAAAGTTAGCCTCGTTTCTCATCATTTTGGACCGTGGGCTATAGCCCATATCGTACGGCATACTATAGCGCGCCGTTTTTCATCATTTTTGAAGATTTGAAAAAAATGACGAAATGACAAAAACGATGGGTTATAGCCCATGTTTTTTTAAATTTTGAAAAAAAAAGTTAGCCTCGTTTCTCATCATTTTGGACCGTGGGCTATAGCCCATATCGTACGGCATACTATAGCGCGCCGTTTTTCATCATTTTTGAAGATTTGAAAAAAATGACGAAATGACAAAAACGATGGGTTATAGCCCATGTTTTTTGAAATTTTGAAAAAAAAAGTTAGCCTCGTTTCTCATCATTTTGGACCGTGGGCTATAGCCCATATCGTACGGCATACTATAGCGCGCAGTTTTTCATCATTTTTGAAGATTTGAAAAAAATTACGAAATGACAAAAACGATGGGTTATAGCCCATGTTTTTTGAAATTTTGAAAAAAAAAGTTAGCCTCGTTTCTCATCATTTTGGACCGTGGGCTATAGCCCATATCGTACGGCATACTATAGCGCGCAGTTTTTCATCATTTTTGAAGATTTGAAAAAAATTACGAAATGACAAAAACGATGGGTTATAGCCCATGTTTTTTGAAATTTTGAAAAAAAAAGTTAGCCTCGTTTCTCATCATTTTGGACCGTGGGCTATAGCCCATATCGTACGGCATACTATAGCGCGCAGTTTTTCATCATTTTTGAAGATTTGAAAAAAATTACGAAATGACAAAAACGATGGGTTATAGCCCATGTTTTTTGAAATTTTGAAAAAAAAAGTTAGCCTCGTTTCTCATCATTTTGGACCGTGGGCTATAGCCCATATCGTACGGCATACTATAGCGCGCAGTTTTTCATCATTTTTTAAGATTCGAAAAAAATGACGAAATGACAAAAACGATGGGTAATAGCCCATGTTTTTTAAATTTTTGAAAAAAAAAGTTAGCCTCGTTTCTCATCATTTTGGACCGTGGGCTATAGCCCATATCGTACGGCATACTATAGCGCGCAGTTTTTCATAATTTTTGAAGATTTGAAAAAAATTACGAAATGACAAAAACGATGGGTTATAGCCCATGTTTTTTGAAATTTTGAAAAAAAAAGTTAGCCTCGTTTCTCATCATTTTGGACCATGGGCTATAGCCCATATCGTACGGCATACTATAGCGCGCCGTTTTTCATCATTTTTGAAGATTTGAAAAAAATGACGAAATGACAAAAACGATGGGTTATAGCCCATGTTTTTTGAAAATTTGAAAAAAAAAGTTAGCCTCGTTTCTCATCATTTTGGACCGTGGGCTATAGCCCATATCGTACGGCATACTATAGCGCGCAGTTTTTCAGCCTCGTTTCTCATCATTTTGGACCGTGGGCTATAGCCCATATCGTACGGCATACTATAGCGCGCAGTTTTTCATCATTTTTGAAGATTTGAAAAAAATTACGAAATGACAAAAACGATGGGTTATAGCCCATGTTTTTTGAAATTTTGAAAAAAAAAGTTAGCCTCGTTTCTCATCATTTTGGACCGTGGGCTATAGCCCATATCGTACGGCATACTATAGTGCGCAGTTTTTCATCAATTTTGAAGATTTGAAAAAAATTACGAAATGACAAAAACGATGGGTTATAGCCCATGTTTTTTGAAATTTTGAAAAAAAAAGTTAGCCTCGTTTCTCATCATTTTGGACCGTGGGCTATAGCCCATATCGTACGGCATACTATAGCGCGCAGTTTTTCATCATTTTTGAAGATTTGAAAAAAATTACGAAATGACAAAAACGATGGGTTATAGCCCATGTTTTTTGAAATTTTGAAAAAAAAAGTTAGCCTCGTTTCTCATCATTTTGGACCATGGGCTATAGCCCATATCGTACGGAATACTATAGCGCGCCGTTTTTCATCATTTTTGAAGATTTGAAAAAAATGACGAAATGACAAAAACGATGGGTAATAGCCCATGTTTTTTAAAATTTTGAAAAAAAAAGTTAGCCTCGTTTCTCATCATTTTGGACCGTGGGCTATAGCCCATATCGTACGGCATACTATAGCGCGCCGTTTTTCATCATTTTTGAAGATTTGAAAAAAATTACGAAATGACAAAAACGATGGGTTATAGCCCATGTTTTTTGAAATTTTGAAAAAAAAAGTTAGCCTCGTTTCTCATCATTTTGGACCGTGGGCTATAGCCCATATCGTACGGCATACTATAGCGCGCAGTTTTTCATCATTTTTGAAGATTTGAAAAAAATTACGAAATGACAAAAACGATGGGTTATAGCCCATGTTTTTTTAAATTTTGAAAAAAAAAGTTAGCCTCGTTTCTCATCATTTTGGACCGTGGGCTATAGCCCATATCGTACGGCATACTATAGCGCGCCGTTTTTCATCATTTTTGAAGATTTGAAAAAAATGACGAAATGACAAAAACGATGGGTTATAGCCCATGTTTTTTGAAATTTTGAAAAAAAAAGTTAGCCTCGTTTCTCATCATTTTGGACCGTGGGCTATAGCCCATATCGTACGGCATACTATAGCGCGCCGTTTTTCATCATTTTTGAAGATTTGAAAAAAATGACGAAATGACAAAAACGATGGGTTATAGCCCATGTTTTTTGAAATTTTGAAAAAAAAAGTTAGCCTCGTTTCTCATCATTTTGGACCGTGGGCTATAGCCCATATCGTACGGCATACTATAGCGCGCCGTTTTTCATCATTTTTGAAGATTTGAAAAAAATGACGAAATGACAAAAACGATGGGTTATAGCCCATGTTTTTTGAAATTTTGAAAAAAAAAGTTAGCCTCGTTTCTCATCATTTTGGACCGTGGGCTATAGCCCATATCGTACGGCATACTATAGCGCGCAGTTTTTCATCATTTTTTAAGATTCGAAAAAAATGACGAAATGACAAAAACGATGGGTAATAGCCCATGTTTTTTTAATTTTTGAAAAAAAAAGTTAGCCTCGTTTCTCATCATTTTGGACCGTGGGCTATAGCCCATATCGTACGGCATACTATAGCGCGCAGTTTTTCATCATTTTTGAAGATTTGAAAAAAATTACGAAATGACAAAAACGATGGGTTATAGCCCATGTTTTTTGAAATTTTGAAAAAAAAAGTTAGCCTCGTTTCTCATCATTTTGGACCATGGGCTATAGCCCATATCGTACGGCATACTATAGCGCGCCGTTTTTCATCATTTTTGAAGATTTGAAAAAAATGACGAAATGACAAAAACGATGGGTAATAGCCCATGTTTTTTAAATTTTTGAAAAAAAAAGTTAGCCTCGTTTCTCATCATTTTGGACCGTAGGCTATAGCCCATATCGTACGGCATACTATAGCGCGCAGTTTTTCATCATTTTTGAAGATTTGAAAAAAATTACGAAATGACAAAAACGATGGGTTATAGCCCATGTTTTTTGAAATTTTGAAAAAAAAAGTTAGCCTCGTTTCTCATCATTTTGGACCGTGGGCTATAGCCCATATCGTACGGCATACTATAGCGCGCAGTTTTTCATCATTTTTGAAGATTTGAAAAAAATTACGAAATGACAAAAACGATGGGTTATAGCTCATGTTTTTTGAAATTTTGAAAAAAAAAGTTAGCCTCGTTTCTCATCATTTTGGACCATGGGCTATAGCCCATATCGTACGGAATACTATAGCGCGCCGTTTTTCATCATTTTTGAAGATTTGAAAAAAATGACGAAATGACAAAAACGATGGGTAATAGCCCATGTTTTTTAAATTTTTGAAAAAAAAAGTTAGCCTCGTTTCTCATCATTTTGGACCGTGGGCTATAGCCCATATCGTACGGCATACTATAGCGCGCCGTTTTTCATCATTTTTGAAGATTTGAAAAAAATTACGAAATGACAAAACCGATGGGTTATAGCCCATGTTTTTTGAAATTTAAAAAAAAAAAGTTAGCCTCGTTTCTCATCATTTTGGACCGTGGGCTATAGCCCATATCGTACGGCATACTATAGCGCGCAGTTTTTCATCATTTTTGAAGATTTGAAAAAAATTACGAAATGACAAAAACGATGGGTTATAGCCCATGTTTTTTGAAATTTTGAAAAAAAAAGTTAGCCTCGTTTCTCATCATTTTGGACCGTGGGCTATAGCCCATATCGTACGGCATACTATAGCGCGCCGTTTTTCATCATTTTTGAAGATTTGAAAAAAATGACGAAATGACAAAAACTATGGGTTATAGCCCATGTTTTTTGAAATTTTGAAAAAAAAAGTTAGCCTCGTTTCTCATCATTTTGGACCGTGGGCTATAGCCCATATCGTACGGCATACTATAGCGCGCCGTTTTTCATCATTTTTGAAGATTTGAAAAAAATGACGAAATGACAAAAACGATGGGTTATAGCCCATGTTTTTTTAAATTTTGAAAAAAAAAGTTAGCCTCGTTTCTCATCATTTTGGACCGTGGGCTATAGCCCATATCGTACGGCATACTATAGCGCGCCGTTTTTCATCATTTTTGAAGATTTGAAAAAAATGACGAAATGACAAAAACGATGGGTTATAGCCCATGTTTTTTGAAATTTTGAAAAAAAAAGTTAGCCTCGTTTCTCATCATTTTGGACCGTGGGCTATAGCCCATATCGTACGGCATACTATAGCGCGCAGTTTTTCATCATTTTTGAAGATTTGAAAAAAATTACGAAATGACAAAAACGATGGGTTATAGCCCATGTTTTTTGAAATTTTGAAAAAAAAAGTTAGCCTCGTTTCTCATCATTTTGGACCGTGGGCTATAGCCCATATCGTACGGCATACTATAGCGCGCAGTTTTTCATCATTTTTGAAGATTTGAAAAAAATTACGAAATGACAAAAACGATGGGTTATAGCCCATGTTTTTTGAAATTTTGAAAAAAAAAGTTAGCCTCGTTTCTCATCATTTTGGACCGTGGGCTATAGCCCATATCGTACGGCATACTATAGCGCGCAGTTTTTCATCATTTTTGAAGATTTGAAAAAAATTACGAAATGACAAAAACGATGGGTTATAGCCCATGTTTTTTGAAATTTTGAAAAAAAAAGTTAGCCTCGTTTCTCATCATTTTGGACCGTGGGCTATAGCCCATATCGTACGGCATACTATAGCGCGCAGTTTTTCATCATTTTTTAAGATTCGAAAAAAATGACGAAATGACAAAAACGATGGGTAATAGCCCATGTTTTTTAAATTTTTGAAAAAAAAAGTTAGCCTCGTTTCTCATCATTTTGGACCGTGGGCTATAGCCCATATCGTACGGCATACTATAGCGCGCAGTTTTTCATAATTTTTGAAGATTTGAAAAAAATTACGAAATGACAAAAACGATGGGTTATAGCCCATGTTTTTTGAAATTTTGAAAAAAAAAGTTAGCCTCGTTTCTCATCATTTTGGACCATGGGCTATAGCCCATATCGTACGGCATACTATAGCGCGCCGTTTTTCATCATTTTTGAAGATTTGAAAAAAATGACGAAATGACAAAAACGATGGGTTATAGCCCATGTTTTTTGAAAATTTGAAAAAAAAAGTTAGCCTCGTTTCTCATCATTTTGGACCGTGGGCTATAGCCCATATCGTACGGCATACTATAGCGCGCAGTTTTTCAGCCTCGTTTCTCATCATTTTGGACCGTGGGCTATAGCCCATATCGTACGGCATACTATAGCGCGCAGTTTTTCATCATTTTTGAAGATTTGAAAAAAATTACGAAATGACAAAAACGATGGGTTATAGCCCATGTTTTTTGAAATTTTGAAAAAAAAAGTTAGCCTCGTTTCTCATCATTTTGGACCGTGGGCTATAGCCCATATCGTACGGCATACTATAGTGCGCAGTTTTTCATCAATTTTGAAGATTTGAAAAAAATTACGAAATGACAAAAACGATGGGTTATAGCCCATGTTTTTTGAAATTTTGAAAAAAAAAGTTAGCCTCGTTTCTCATCATTTTGGACCGTGGGCTATAGCCCATATCGTACGGCATACTATAGCGCGCAGTTTTTCATCATTTTTGAAGATTTGAAAAAAATTACGAAATGACAAAAACGATGGGTTATAGCCCATGTTTTTTGAAATTTTGAAAAAAAAAGTTAGCCTCGTTTCTCATCATTTTGGACCATGGGCTATAGCCCATATCGTACGGAATACTATAGCGCGCCGTTTTTCATCATTTTTGAAGATTTGAAAAAAATGACGAAATGACAAAAACGATGGGTAATAGCCCATGTTTTTTAAAATTTTGAAAAAAAAAGTTAGCCTCGTTTCTCATCATTTTGGACCGTGGGCTATAGCCCATATCGTACGGCATACTATAGCGCGCCGTTTTTCATCATTTTTGAAGATTTGAAAAAAATTACGAAATGACAAAAACGATGGGTTATAGCCCATGTTTTTTGAAATTTTGAAAAAAAAAGTTAGCCTCGTTTCTCATCATTTTGGACCGTGGGCTATAGCCCATATCGTACGGCATACTATAGCGCGCAGTTTTTCATCATTTTTGAAGATTTGAAAAAAATTACGAAATGACAAAAACGATGGGTTATAGCCCATGTTTTTTGAAATTTTGAAAAAAAAAGTTAGCCTCGTTTCTCATCATTTTGGACCGTGGGCTATAGCCCAGATCGTACGGCATACTATAGCGCGCCGTTTTTCATCATTTTTGAAGATTTGAAAAAAATGACGAAATGACAAAAACGATGGGTTATAGCCCATGTTTTTTGAAATTTTGAAAAAAAAAGTTAGCCTCGTTTCTCATCATTTTGGACCATGGGCTATAGCCCATATCGTACGGCATACTATAGCGCGCCGTTTTTCATCATTTTTGAAGATTTGAAAAAAATGACGAAATGACAAAAACGATGGGTTATAGCCCATGTTTTTTGAAATTTTGAAAAAAAAAGTTAGCCTCGTTTCTCATCATTTTGGACCGTGGGCTATAGTGCTGCCAACGAATATTCTATATCCGAATATAGATTCGAAACAAAAAATAATAATAATAACCGAATATATAAAATTAAGGTTCGAATTAAAAATAATAATAAAAAATATTTTATTTATTTATTATTATTATTAGTTTTCGGTGCCATGGGTAAGCGTTGTGACTTGTGAGCTTGTAGATTAGTTATATTTGCCACGCGACACGCCGACAACGGCATACATTGAAGAATAAATCAGCTGCCTCGCACTCTTCCTAAACACAGACTATACAGCGCAGCGCAGCGCAGTTCTGATTGGCTGCCTCGTCTCCAGCCATGTTGCCTCAGAATTCTTTAGGGTCACTAATTTGAGCATAACAGCGGAGCGCAGGCGCTAGCCAGCTAAAAAGTTTCATAACGTCGGCACTCGGCAGCAGACCCACAGTCCACAGATAATAATAATGCAGCAGAATTAACACTGCCTCCGTGCCTCGTTTTGATAAGGCTGTGTGGTAGGATTGCTCATTTAAGAAAAATGTTTTACTGGAGAAGGGAGAATGTATGCGTTCCGTTCCATCTCAGTTTTCAGCAACACCAATGCGCGGAGAGAGAGAGTTGCGCTAGCAATGCGATCTTAAATGTTATGTCTCAGGTTGTATTGGTGTAAATATAATTATTAAAAAATGATCCGATTGGCTCGAATTGAAATCCGAAATCCGAATGGCTCGAATTGTTCGAATCCACGTGGGTTTTTAAAACGAATATCCGAATCCAATTTTTGGACAATTACGGCAGCCCTAGTGGGCTATAGCCCATATCGTACGGCATACTATAGCGCGCAGTTTTTCATCATTTTTGAAGATTTGAAAAAAATGAGAAAAAAAATCCGCAATTTCCGCAATTTCAGAAATTTCCATTTCAGCAAATTTGCGCAATTACCATTTCTGCAATTTCCGCAATTTCCGCAATTCCGCAATTTGACAAAAACGATGGGTTATAGCCCATGTTTTTTGAGTTAGCCTCGTTTCTCATCATTTTGGACCGTGGGCTATTGCCCATATCGTACGGCATACTATAGCGCGCAGTTTTTCATCATTTTTGAAGATTTGAAAAAAATGAAAAAATGAAGAAAAAAAATCCGCAATTTCCATATTTTTCAATTGATCAAACAGGTCGGGAGTTATTAAACCGAAAGTGGACGCTGTTCCAGTGTTACATTTGTTGCGCCTGTCGGACTAATTGTAACAGCATGGAGTATAAATGTAACAACGCTAAAAAACACCATTAAACATATCGTTTTCAGCTTAAAGCAATTATATTTCATTGAAGCAACTCCTTAGCATTGTTTTCATACCATGGATGTGATAAGAAAATGTATCAAACATATTGGGAAATATTAAATAGTATCGGGTGTACCAGTTTGGGCTTTTTTTTCAGTTCAATGGGGAAATACATTGATTAAACAAACGTTTGATTGATTGAGTTGTACAATGTTATACAACCCTAAACTAATTTTAGAATACACTACACAATACAATACAATTTGCGTTAATGGTGCCACCGGTTAAAACAGACTGACAGAGAGGGATGAGCCAGATGGACAGAATGGGACAAACGGACGCAATTGCCAAGTCTCAGAGCTCGGCTATTAAAATATCCATAGTATAGGGGCTTTTTTCCCTCCAAGTGGCTCATTTGATGAACATTGGGGTTTATGGTCGTCGCGTCGTGCTGAGGCAGAGACTGAGCGGGCCAATTGTTGTTTTATTTAATCTACTTAACCAGCTGACGGGTGTTGTAAACGCTGGCAGGTGTTGTGAATGGCAGCAATATTGATGATAGGGTTGTATAAACAAAACGCTGATTTTGCTGAATTGTTAATTGGGGGTACATGCAGGGCCCGTGTAGAGTTTTAGGAGGGCCAGTCTCATCCCAGTCACTTTAGTTTTTTTTTTAAAGAGGGCATTTGTTAGTGAATGATCCCTGAGAAGTGTACCACTACCTAGAGAACAGGACATGTGTACCATACCTAGAGAACAGGACATGTGTACCATACCTAGAGAACAGGACATGTGTACCACTACCTAGAGAACAGGACATGTGTACCATACCTAGAGAACAGGACATGTGTACCACTACCTAGAGAACAGGACATGTGTACCATACCTAGAGAACAGGACATGAGTACCACTACCTAGAGAACAGGACATGAGTACCACTACCTAGAGAACAGGACATGTGTACCACTACCTAGAGAACAGGACATGTGTACCATACCTAGAGAACAGGACATGTGTACCACTACCTAGAGAACAGGACATGAGTACCACTACCTAGAGAACAGGACATGAGTACCACTACCTAGAGAACAGGACATGTGTACCACTACCTAGAGAACAGGACATGTGTACCATACCTAGAGAACAGGACATGTGTACCACTACCTAGAGAACAGGACATGTGTACCACTACCTAGAGAACAGGACATGAGTACCACTACCTAGAGAACAGGACATGTGTACCATACCTAGAGAACAGGACATGAGTACCACTACCTAGAGAACAGGACATGTGTACCATACCTAGAGAACAGGACATGTGTACCATACCTAGAGAACAGGACATGTGTACCACTACCTAGAGAACAGGACATGAGTACCACTACCTAGAGAACAGGACATGTGTACCATACCTAGAGAACAGGACATGTGTACCATACCTAGAGAACAGGACATGTGTACCACTACCTAGAGAACAGGACATGAGTACCACTACCTAGAGAACAGGACATGTGTACCATACCTAGAGAACAGGACATGAGTACCACTACCGTGGAGGCGCACATGAAGCCTGTAGGAAGCAGGCAGTACAGGGGATCCTAAAACAGAGGGGAGAGCGCAAATGAAGGTAGTCCTCCATTACCAAAACGTATGCAGTCTGAGTCCAGATCCCTCCATTTGAGGAATTTGCGTGGCCTGCCCCGAGTAGTACAATGGCCGTGTCTCGCGCTGGGTGAACAGAAAAATTAAGTATGATAATGTTTTACAATTTAGCATTTCAAAATATATATATAATTTTGTTTCGAACAATTGACCGGTTAAACGCAGAACCTATAGCAAGTTCACGCTTGTGGGTGTGACGTGCATGGAGAGGAGTCGTGTTTGGCATGTCCTAAAACTAAAACCAGACTAATCACGCTTGGGTACCGAGGCTATATTGAAAGGCTGAAAGCAATCTGGTAGATTGCTTATATATGTGTGTGCACATACCTGGGATCACGATCACATGAGGGACATGTTGAAAGAAAAAGCAGTGCAAAGGTGAGATGTGTTTGGATTGTAAATACACTTGAAAGTCAAGTGTTTGTTCAGCACTTGGCTGAAAATACACAGGTTGGCAATTTCAAGCTCCACCACTCTTAACCTAAAAGTATGGTATGTTTGAAAGCCAGTGTCCCAGGAGGAGAAAAAAACGTAAAAGCTTTTGGAGAACAAGTCAAACTTAGCCTGCCCCGAATAACTTTGTTCAGCACTTGGCTGCAAATGCACAGGTTGCAAGTTCAAAGACCTATACTACTCCTAAAAGCACATTTTGAAAGCCATGCAGTGTCCCCAGGTGACACAAAGCAAAACTCTTGGAGAACAGATATAATTGCTCAGTCAGTTCAGTGCTATACGGTTGCATCGTATTTCACATTTTGATGCCACAGTATAATGACAAACTGTATGACTTTTGTTTAATGCCATAGGCGTTCTGCGCTAGGCGGGGTGGGTGGTCCGCCGCTGTGGGGCGCTCAAAAAAGGCAGAAGCCGGTTAACGTACAAACAGCCTCTTGACATTTGATCCTCAACACTGAGGCATATAGAGAGGAGTGCGCCCGAGGAACATAGGAGGAGCATTTATAAAGATCACAACATTGATTTAAAGGAATTGTGACATGTTTTCTTTTGTAATTCTAAAAGAAAATAGGTTTTCTGAGCTCAATTGCACCAAAAAAAACTGAACTTTTCACATTCAGTAGATTTTCTGGCTCAAACAGCTGCTCTGAATAGTTATAAAATGGCCAGTCTACAAGCTCACAACGTGTCAGTGTAGATTGGCTAGTTGAACTATTCAAACTATTTTTCAAAATAGTAAAAAAAGAAAAAAAAAAGTTTAGGGATAAGGGGTTTAGCGGTGGGATCCTTTCCTATAGCCTATATACAAAAATAATGACTTTCCCTGCATGATGTCCTTTAGTCTCTGTACTAAGTGTGGGCCGGGGGATAAGCCTGAGGAAAGTTATATACCTGCTGGACTGTCTCCTCAACGGATCATTTGATCTCCCACCTATTCTGCTTTTGTCTCACTCCAACATGGGGCACTTTTAATCCAGGTTGGCGTATCGTGGGCTAGCTCATTCCATTGTGCTTCTGGTGCGTAGGGCCTATCACCTGCTTTATGAGACGGACAGAATGGAATCCTCGCCTAAAGGCCCGCAGGAGCCACTTCTGTCACGGTCCGCTCCTCCATCGCCCCGTGGACTTTTAGACCGTATACTTATTTAGGTTTTGGACTCATTAAGATAAAACTTCTGTCATTTCAGTATGTTCATCTATTTGTCATGTGTTCCTGTTCTGGCTGGGTTTTTTGTTTTTGTTTTCTGTTACTGTGTTGTTTCCTTGGTTTGTGTGTATACAATCTTATTTTGTAGTGTCGTTCATAGTGTTTCCTTTTTGGCCTAGTTACGGTTAACAATAGCAGTTCAATAGTGGCATGTTGTTACCCATGGCGTTTCATAGCATTAGAGCGTTTTCCTTCCCCGATTGGTCTGGTTTCAGGACATGCCAAACAAACACATCTCCATGCACGACGCACCCACATGGTTCTGCTGATAGGCTTCTTTAACAGGTCAATTGCTTGAATGCTAAATTATTAATCATTACCAGGCTTTCCTCCGAGGTGGAAAGCCTGGTGACACGAGGTTACTATTTAAACCCTGCAGGGTTTGCATTGCATGTTCTTGTTGGTTTGTATAGTTCCCATGTTGAGACGATCGAGTCTGTCCTGTATTTGTATTCTTAAAATGTACATCGTTTGCCCTTATATGGACGATCCTCTGTTTCGTTAATAGACACTTTAAGTTAACTGGTTCTTCTGCCTATACTGTCGCCTGCTTCGGACCAGAGATATGCACCTCTTTCAGGTCCTCCCCATACTCATTTGTGATTTGTTCTGTTCTTGGGCATGCAAACAGAAAACAAACTGTCCCCGGGGCACTGAAGGGAGGGAAGTGCTCTGTAATTATATAGCCCAACTGGTTATATGTAATCGACAAACTCGCAGAAATACATTCATTGACATAATACATTCTCTTAATATACTCCAAATTAAATAACACAATAACAAAACAACAATAACTAACGTATACTGTACGTCTCTGCAGCCACTAAAACTGCCCGGCTGGATCCTACAATATAATTTCAATTGTGGCATTAAAAAGTACTTAGAATAAAGTGTTTCTGGCATAGTGTCTTGAATAGTAGTCACGTTTTAGTCACCTGGAATGTCTTAGTGTTGGTCTAGTTTTAGTCGACTAAATATCATGAGATTTTAGTCGACTAAATCTACAGGTGAATTAGTCGACTAAAATGTATTTTGGCGGGCCTTGATGCCGTCCTAATGACTGATTTTACACTTGCTGAAAATAGCGGATCTACAAGCTCACAGTGTGACGCGTTGTGAGCTTGTAGATCTGCTATTTTCAGCATGCAACCAAGTGTAAAATCATGACTTATACGGAATCTCTTGTCCACTAGTCCCTCCCTAACATTTGTTGACAAAATCAACAGTATATTTAGTTTTAGTCATCATGGCTTAGTTTTTGTCAGTGAAAAAAGATAGTCGACGAACATTTTTTGTTATAGTAGGCTATTAGTCGACGAAAACAACACTGCTTAGAATGAAGTGTGACAATTACTATAGCCTGGCCCACACTAAATATTGACTACACTTTTCCCTTTTTACCTCCTTTATGATGAATTCCTGTTCTGTTCTTTGACTACCGGTATATAGAAGTGTCTATTTGTACGTCTCTAAATGTTTTGATGAATTGAACAAGTAGGTGGACCCTCTTGTAAACAAGTGTAATGCTTAATTGGGTCGTCCACTCACAGTTAACAGTCTTTGTATTGAGTTTGTGCTTGAAATGTACTGTAATTCTGCAAACTATTTCAATCAATCAATCAATCCACCAAAGCGTTGAACATGATGACTAAAAATTCTCTGGGGGGAGGATTTGTACATCAAAGGCATTTTTCAAGGCAAGTACGGCTCGATCCAGAGGAAGTCAAGTTGCAATGAATTCATTTATTCACTTCTATACGGTATATAGATGATGATATGGACAAAAGTTGAATATGTTATTCATATTTAGGCATATGTATGTACAGTATGTGTATGTGCCATGTTCAATGACCAGCTGGCCTACTTTAAAAGACAGCTTTTCGTGCTTGCTAGGTTGCGGTGTAATGTGGTTTAATGATATACACACAGGTGCATGCAATGAATTCAAGAGGCACTGTAATGAGCTGCTATTGTTTTTCTCTCTCGTTGGAAAATACTCTTTATCTTTTTGCCTTATATCCTCTGGAGGGTGTTACATCTGCTGCCAATTAAGACTTATTATAACTCTCCTATACTGTGTACAGTATCAGCTGAAATAGCCCACGTCCAGATGAGCTACCTAATTTGCTATAGTCGTCGTCAACATACCAAAATATTAAATAAAGAAAACAACAATAAAAGCACAGTGTGCACATGTGTGCTGCAGTTTGTGTGTGGCTAAAGGCCATGAACAGCATGCAGCAATGATGTGTCATGTTTGTGATTGTTTTCTGTTCTTGTTGTTTGTTCCGTGTTTTTCTACCTGAATTATTAGTTTAAAAAAAGTATTAAAGTACTTTTACTTTAAGTACATTTTGATGCTGATACTTTTGTACTTTTACTTGAGTACATTTTGACTACGGGACTTCTACAGAGTACATCTACATACTTTTAGTACAACATTTGAGTAGCCTATACGTTTTCCACCACTGACAGCATGTGTCACCTCCTGTGTAGTTCTCGCTGAACAAGCTTGAAGAGGTGAGGATATGAATAATTTGGTCAATTAAAGCATGTGTCTATCTAGTAAGTTCTCCATAGACCCCATATGGTGTCCCAACAGGGGTCTGGACACACACACACACACACACACACACACACACACGCACACGCGTCACTATGTTTATCACAAACATGACAACAAGCAGGCAGACTCTCTATTTCTGCCTGCCACTAAAATTGATTAGCAGAGTCATCGCCATATAACTGCACCTTCACTGAGCACAATGAAGGTCCTTTGTGAACACATTGCATTGAAGTAAGGCAATATTGAAAGGATATGGAAAATGACATTAAAGTGTGTGTGTGTTATCATGTGACATGAGTGAGGCTCACGGTTTGTGTGGTGCACTGTCTGCCCTCTATCTGTGCCTGCGTTTCCTGCGTGCGGCCATTGCTGAGGTGTACCATTAAGCGCAACAGCACTTATTAGCTACACCTGGCCTACGGAGCTAGCACCTGCTCCATGGATTACACCTCAGTAATGGCCGCGCCCAGGGCACCCCTCTGTGAATCGGTCTATACACTCAGCTCAGCCATGTCATTTTGTCTTCTCACTAAACAGTAGTCTGTGTCAGTCAGTGTTTTCCTGTGTGTGTGTGTGTGTGTGTGTGTGTGTGTGTAGCATTGCACAGAAGTTGGGATTGAACCCGGGCCAATATGGGCTGAGCCCCGATTGGCAGGGCTACTGCGGGCTGGGTCTTGGCTGCATGGGGGGCTATACATGTGCATCGCAGAAAACAAAGGAACTGATGCCTCATCAGCAGATTCAGCAGTGCAAACAGCGTAAATGTAACGTTCCAAGTTAAATTTATACATGTTTCATAGGTGGGTGTTTCTAGTGGATTACTTGTTTATTTTTAAACTTCAAGAACCTCATGTGCACACAGCTGATTGCTGCTCACATTATCGAGTCCGTTCTTATTATCTATGGAGCCAGCTGTTGTATTCCGTAATGTATGCCTCTAAAGTCACCAATGAGAACAAACTCCTTTCAAGCCAGCAAACTCATTGATATTCTCACCCACAACTTTATCTGCTTGTGTCACATATCTTCCCTGACTCGCCCCCACACACACGGCAGCACTCACAATCATATGTGACCCAGACCACCCACACAGCCACATTGACATTCTCTCTACCTCCTACCTACACACACACCGAAACATGTATACTAAGAATAAATACTCCACTCTGTTAGAGTGCTACGTCTCAGACGGAGGTGAGGCGGACAGTAACGCATCGGGGCAGCCGGTCTTTGACGTCAGCAGCAGGCCGCCTGATGGCCGCCAACAGTGACCGTTACTCCGCTGTGTCACAGGGACGTGGTCGGGTTAATGAAGCTGCTGTCGTGGTGACGACGCCAGCCTGGACACCGTTTGACGCACGTGACGTGCATCATGGCATCTTGAAAACTAATTGAACCTGTATATAGGAGGGGCTAGCGGCCCTAGAAAAAATTGCAACTATACACACAATTCAGAAACCACACCACATTTGACTGCAGAGTTAACGAAAACAATGTCTAGCATGAAATGAAGGAAATGTAGCATTTGAATATATTAACTCTGGGGGGAGGGGGGGACGGGACGACGATTGACCAAAAGACAATTTCAGCAACGGTGCTAGCAAGACTATAAAAATATAATTTGTAAGAAGCATTCATTATGTTCTCGTTGCATTTCTCTTTCCCTCTCCTCTCAGGGTGTCACCTTGGCATCCAGAGAGAAAGTCCCCCGACCGATTGCATGAGTCATGCAATTAGGCACTTTCAAAAACATCTTGTACAATTTGATTTAGTTTGGCGAGTGCCGTCCAGCTATAACACCGCATGGGGAGAATGCTCAAAAAAAAGCTTCAAAGTGACTTGGACTTGGTTCTGATAAAGAGCTAATTGAGCTCACGGTTTCCCAGAGAGCCTCCATGCTGTTCCTGCTGGCCTCGCTGCATGCTGAGTCACAACGTCTAAAGTGGCCATCTAAAGAAATGTCACTACTCACTCAGCTGCCCTTTCAGTCGCCCTGAAACAAAAGCACATTCTCCTTTGATGGGGAAGAATTTAGAAAGTGGATTGAGGGAGAGTGGTGGGCCTAATTTACATTTCAGACGGGGAAAGAACAGTCATAGACTAGAAAGGTGTGTAAAAACACGTATAAATGGCCAGAAAGGTTTTTTTTGGACAAATCTTCTCTATGAGGGGTTTCTCTTGGCAATATCGGTAGAGGGCGCAGGGAAAACTAAATACCTTTCTGGCCAAAAAAGTGCATTTATACGTGTGGTGGTGGGGGGGCTCAAAGTGCGTCCACTAAGGAATTACACAACCCGTCTTTGTATTGGCGAGTATATAGGTAAAACAACATTTTATTTTCCGCTACAGAGGAGAGAATGGTCTGCATTTCATGCGAGGCAGGAAGCCAATCAGTTCCATATAGCCTTAATACAATGGTAACAAGAGCAGTATTGAAGCTATGGACCAGAGCTAGGTTGGAGTCTATAGCTTTAAGAGGCTGTCTACATTAGCTGCAGGGTACAGTGGCGTCGGGGAGCAGAGGTGAGCAGGTGATTTAAATTAGGAATCAAAGGATCAAAGGGTCTCTCCCTGCATGTGCTTCCTGCATGGTCAAGCCTTTTTCCGCCTCCCTGGCCATCATAATTGCTCTTGCTTGAGTACATGCAGCTTTCCACCATGGTTGGACTGGACCACGTTCTTGTTGTTAGAGCCGAGCGACCTTAACCCAAGCATAAACCTGCATAGGCTTTCCAGGTAACCCATTTCTTCTCTCTGGGGGTTTTCAGGCAGGACAGAATAATACGAGGCTGTTGCAACGGTCTATCAACTCCTCCCATGGCACCCATGTTCTGACTCGCAAAACAAGTTTGACCTTCCAGAATGTTGCCTGCATGAACTCTGCGAACAAACGCATGTTCGGAGAAACAGAGACACATGTTGTGTATGTTGGCACTTGACAGGACTATATGGCGCCTTATGGTATACACATTATATTACTGCTCCCCTCTGGGGAGTCAGCCTAACATCCTTTTTTCCCAAGGATATATACCGTGTATGTGTGAGTATATGTGAGTGTGTGTGGCTCCTGCAGACTTGCTCATTTGTAGGAAATCCATGTCTGCTCAGTACGCTCCTTCCAGTCTGAAAGGAGGGGTGAAGGAGGGCCACGTGTGTGTGTGCATCATGGGGCTATAGCTAGGGAGGATTTCTAGTGTCCCCTGAGTAATGGCTACACACACCATGCGCACACCTCAAAGTCACAGCATGATGGATCTGTGAATTAGTGGCCTGCCATATCATAGGACGGTTGCATTGGGCTTCACAGCCCATCTCTCCTAATCAAGAGCATGCAGCCCTTTTAACCAATTCTGTACGGGAACCCCTTTTGGTGTTTAATTTAAAGCATCATGTTATACTTTAGCTATTGGGAAAATAGCAGATCTGCAAGCTCACAAGCTTGTATAGGTCTGCTATTTCTTTTTAATCGTGAACATTTGGCGCAAATCTTTGAGTATATTATTCTTTCAGAGGGAACGTTTTTAACTCAAATCTTTGCTTATGGGGGAGGTCCCTGGGAACAACATATTTTCAGTTGGGGGTCGGCGGCCAAATACATTTTTGGGGGACCTTGACATGAACATGTTTGAGAACGACTGACATAGAACGTTTTCAGAAAACTGTCAGGATTTAGAAGACATTTGTAGAATCGTCCTCCGGTCTCAATGGGTTAATATGTTGAAGATAAAGTAACCGCCACTGTGATAGCATTTCTGTTAAATGAGCCATTTGAAAGTCTGGCTCATTTTTCATAATCCAGAGGAAGTCAATTAAGACTTCTTATAGCTAAAGGGAGCCCCAAGGAGAGAGACATTTGAGCAGCAACAATGCCAAAGGAAAAAAAAAAAAAGAGAAGCGAGTGAGCCTAATTCTCACTGGAGGACAAGGCTCGTCTAGTGTAAGGGAGTGCTGTCTGAAATGGGAATGGTGGTGATATAAAAATGTCAGCCGCTGTGACAGCAAGACCAATTTTCACTAGCCTAGCCAGCCCAGCCTGCCTGCCACACTCGTTGCCTATTATGACAGGAAAACAGCAGACTGACACACCAAAGAAACAAAAAGCCAAAAACACTCCGATTGCTTGTCAACTAAATGGAAATCGTTGCTTTATTTTGTTTGGCGTGAGCCGCTCCCAGTGAGGCTAAAGTGAAGCGCTGCCGTGCCATGGCACGGCAGGCCCTTTTTAGTGACGATGAGTCAGAGGAATAAGGAATTGTTTGGTGAGATTGAACCCTCTCTTAGCCCATTTTGGGCAGGAACCCCTTTTGGTGTTTTAAGCATTATGTCATACTTTAGCTATTGGAAAAATAGCAGATCTACAAGCTCATAGCGCGGCACCGAGTGCCACGCTACGAGCTTGTAGATCTGCTATTTTTGAAAAATCGTGAAAATGTGTCGTAAATCTTTGAATGTAATATTCTTTCAGAGCGAACGTCGACTCTTTGCTTCCGAGGTGTTCCTGGACTAACATATTTTCAGAAGGCGGTCGGTGGCCAATTACGTATCATTTTTGGAGTCCTTGACATGAAATATTGAGCACCACTGATATAGAAACATGAGGTATTTCAGAAAACTGTCAGGATTTTTTTTATTTCGACGTCAGGCCTAAATGGCTTAGAGCAGCTGTTGTTGTGCCATCTCTAAACAGCTGAAGCAAATGTATGCATGATTACTTTTATCATTTGGATGAATTCTTAGACAATTTCCAGTAACAATTAATTTATTACAAACGGGACGATTAATTGGTTTCCGTGGATCGGCGGTTGCACGCCACATGAGGCTTTGGGAGGAGATGGCCAAAAGCAACATCAGTGCGAGAGATAATGAATCCTCAAAACCAACTGAATTAAGACGCCAATCGTTATTATTTAGATTTTGTTTTGTTATTCTGCTGTTGCCACCTGGGTCACTTGTCGACTGACCCAGCTTAGCATGTAGGATTACTTTACATGCTGTATGTCGATTTTCGACGATGAAGAAATGTATGAAAATCATGAAAAAACGGCATAGCCTATACTATGAGTTGGCACATAGCTTTACATGATCTGGACTCAGGTTGTGGGTTCAAACCCCTCTCAAGTCTTTACTCTCAAGGACCGATTTCCAGAGGTGGTTTATTACAAACGTTATCAACTTGGCTATGATTCAGGATGCTTATATGCTTTCATACGACCCCTCCATCCGGCCTCCATTGTCTTCCAAACAAACACCCAACTGCAGGCTTCTGTCAAACAGAAGGCCGCAAACTTGGCCCACCCCTTTTACGCACTCCCCTTAAAAAGGGGCAGGAGGAGGTGCGGTCTTAATGGGATATTATGTGTCATTTTAGATTTGAGCTAAACAGTCCCTCACGCCTCGTGACACGTTACGACGAGACACTGCACCCGCTGCCACCCTCCATACATGGAGCTGACCTGTTCTGACATTCCATATGTTGATCTGACCTCATCAAAGCCTGTACACTCAAGACACCGCTCCATATATGGCCTATGGCCAGTACAGAATTCATTCCATATGTTGATCCGACCTCATCAAAGCCTGTACACTCAATACACGCTCCATATAGGCCTATGGCCAGTACAGAATTAATTCCATATGTTGATCCGACCTCATCAAAGCCTTGTACACTCAAGACACGCTCCATATAGGCCTATGGACAGTACAGAATTCATTCCATATGTTGATCTGACCTCATCAAAGCCTGTACACTCAAGACACGCTCCATATAGGCCTATGGCCAGTACAGAATTAATTCCATATGTTGATCCGACCTCATCAAACCCTGTACACTCAAGACACGCTCCATATAGGCCTATGGACAGTACAGAATTCATTCCATTATGTTGATCCGACCTCATCAAACCCTGTATACTCAAGACACGCTCCATATAGGCCTATGGCCAGTACAGAATTCATTCCATATGTTGATCCGACCTCATCAAAGCCTGTACACTCAAGACACGCTCCATATACTGTAGGCCTATGGCCAGTACAGAATTCATTCCATATGTTGATCTGACCTCATCAAAGCCTGTACACTCAAGACACGCTCCATATAGGCCTATGGCCAGTACAGAATTCATTCCATATGTTGATCCGACCTCATCAAACCCTGTACACTCAAGACACGCTCCATATAGGCCTATAGTACAGAATTCATTCCATATGTTGATCTGACCCCCCATGCCAAAGCGCCAGCGCTCACCCAGCAGTCTGCTGTCACCCAGGTGGATGCGTGCACGCGACCTCGCCCCGCTTCTCGCCCTCAGGGCGTCTTACTGGTAATAATATTCAAAATCTACAAAGTAACTAGTAGCTAAAGTACAATATTTGCCTCCGAAATGTAGTGGGAGTAGAGGTAAAAGCACAGTAAATTTGACAAACTCAAGTAAAGTAGCTAGGCTACAGAGACCATAACATGGGCGGGAACCCCTTTTGGTGTTTTAAGCATTATGTTATACTTTGGCTATTTTTGAAAAATCGTGCAAATGTGCCTGAAATCTTTGAATATATATTCTTTCAGAGTTTCAGTTTTTAACTCGAATCTTTGCTTCTGGGGGGGGGGGTCCCTGGAACAACACATTTTCAGATGGGGGGTCGGCGGTCCTTGACATGAAATATTGAGCACCACTGATATAGAAACATGAGGTATTAAATGGCATACAGGAGGTCCGACAGACTGGACAAATTTATAAGGAAATGGGGAGGTTACATAATGCACATTGCTGTCAATCCCATTATGGCGTGAGCGCAACGTCTCTTTTTCTCCTGTTTTCTGTTCCCATGAATACATTGTAAATTGATACTACCCAGGTGTAAAGGCATTTCTTTTTCCCCCTTTTTTATTTTATTTATTATTTTGTATTATTTTATTTTATTGTATTGTATTGTATTGTCTGTATTGTTTTATCTTTTCTGTAAAGATTTTGTTGTGTAACGTAATTATTATTTTCTTGTCTAGTTTGGTTTCGTTTGTCTTAAATGTTTGTGAAATTAATGGAAAAAAGCAATAAAATTTTGAATCATAAAAAAAAAAAAAGAAACATGAGGTATTTCAGAAAAGTGTCAGGATTTAGAATACACATTTTAAACGTCAACGTCAGCGCGCCGAGCACAGTACTGCTAAAGTCCAACATAGTAACACTAACAGGACTAACGCGGTGAAGTCATCTTACATTCCAGCACAGCCCTCGTGGGCCCCGAGTTATGGACGTGATCCATTTCAGGCACACCCTGCCTAAAGCAGATCCTTATAGTCTGCAGACAGTCACAGTTCATCTCACACACGGGGGGCCAAGATGACTACCTATACTACTAATGTATTTATGGAACACCTCAACACATATATATATATTTTTAAACTTGCCTTTGAGAACTGTGCAGCTTTACTGTTCATTTAACTGTATATATATATTTTTTTTAATGAGTTTATGATTGCCTTAAATTGGTTTTTAATCTTGTACAGCTGGCTTCTTCTCTACTTCAGGGGTTCTGACCGCTACAATAACCTTAATAATAGAGAAAATACATCATGAATAAATATACTGAAACCAGATAATCATGAAGGAAAGTTTATGCACGCACTATGTGTTCTATGTAAACTCTTCATTTCCATTTTCCAGCCATTTAGTTGCACCAGAGAGAGAGAGAGAGAGAGAGAGAGAGAGAGAGAGAGAGAGAGAGCGAGAGAGATTCCATATATCTCGTCAGAGCGCTGTCAAAATCAATAACGGTGTCCGCTTATATAGTCACACGAAACAGCGCAGTGAGTGAGCGAGTCTGACTGGAAACAGACCCTAGGTCAGTCTAGCGTGTTCGTTCGCATGCACACCACCACCAGCCCCGGAGCGGAGGCCCAGCCGGCACTCTGGCACGCATCATCACAACATGAGCTCATCAGCCTCATCCTCCACAGCTGGGAGGGATGGGGGAGAGGGGGGGGGGGGACAGAGGAGCCAGGGGATGGAATGGCTGTATGCAGGGATATAATGGAGGCTTAAGTCTGAGCTGTATGCACTTTATCATCCTCGCACAGTGGTGGTGGTTGACTGTGTGCGCGCCGAAGGTTTCAGCCCGCGACCAAATGGTGGAAAGTACTTAAGTACGGTAAGTTTGAGGTATTCGTGCTTTACTTGAGTATATCACATTTACTCACATGTTTTACTTCTCAGAGGCAAAATATTGTATTTGAAAACTTGAGTCATATTACTAGTTACTTTGTAGATCGGATTTTATGATTACAAAACATATGCATTGACCACTTCAGCCCTATACACACACATTTCGGCCAATTGAAAATAGCAGATCTACAAGCTCACAATGCGTCGCATCGCGACACATTGTGAGCTTGTAGGTCTGCTATTTTCAAATCATTTTTAAATCATTTTTGAAACGAGACATTCTGCATAATGAGTATACTTTTAACATTTAGCACTACAAGTACATTTTGATGCCGATACTTTTGTACTTTTACTCAAGTACATTTTCAATACGGGACTTCTACTTGTAACGGAACATTGTAGTACTTACTTACTTAAGTTAAAGGGATTTCTTACTTCCAAACCCCAGAGAAAGCTCCAGAACACAGAAAAATCCACTGAATGTTCAAAGTTCAGGGTTTTTTTTGGAGGTCATAAAACCTAAAAGAAAACGAAAAAGAAATGAAAATTAATGTCATGAAACCTTTAAAACCTTTGAGCTCATACTCTCCCCCCCCCCCCCCCCCCCAACCACTGCTCGCGACACAGGATTGATGAGGGGAAGCGCGGCTGTCCTCCTGACTGTCGTGTCCTTTTTTTGTGCCTCAAGTGTGAGTCAGTGTTACGGTGTCTGCCAATATAGCAGCCCCAAAACAAGCTCGTACTCGATGATGTCATCTAGTCCCTTAATAACCTCTCCTCTGCCTGTTCATCAACTCAACAACGGAAGCACAGAACGAAGAAAAACAGCTGTAGGTATAGTATATTCTGGAAATGTTCATTTTTTTAATAAGGTGCTGAAAAAATCTTCCGTGTGACAAGTCAAACATGGTATTTTTTTTTCCTTCTCCTCTCCTTTCCGCAGAAGAACAAGAACATTTTATAACCCCACAAAGCCCCAGGAAATGATTAATAAAAGTCGCACTGAGGAATAATGGAAACCGTGAAACCACAAAAACTGTTGCTACACGATAGTACTCACAGTGTACTCACAGTGAGGAGGAAACAGGAACTCCATGTATGGCTCGCTCTGCGTAATTATTAAGGCAACATTGTCACTCAACAACAAGGTAAAAGACAACCCTTTTTATGTACAAAGGAGCATAAAATAAAACAAATAAAAAGCAAGCATCGTCGTGGATATGCACAATACACCGAAAACAGTATGCCGAGCCCAAGAAGAAAACAAATAAAAAAAACATTCCCCCCGTGGCTCATGTGCGACTGACTCAGGAGAGAGAGAGAGAGAGAGAGAGAGAGTGTTTGGCTTCCAACCACAAGACAAAGAGAAAAGTCACAGAAAGGTCAGATCCAGAGAGAGTCAAACCGGGATAAAAATGGCAGGTGTGTTTGGTCAGTGTCAGTAACAGTATGTTTTGTTGTGGTCGTATACGTATGTTGTCCCGAAAAGAGTTGACGCTGGAGCGCTTCACTAGACCGATCAGTTCAGCCTGCTTTAGAACCCATTTAGACCTGAGGAACGACATCTGTGTCGCCTCATATATAGCTTCTAACCACTTTAACCGCTATCGTGAAAATGTGGCCCCAAATCTTTGAATATATATTCTTTCACACCGAACGTTTTTCACTAAAGTCTTTGCCCTGGGGGGGAGAGTTTGAGCACCAACTGGCACTGATATATAGAAACATTAGACATTTGTAGAATCTGGTCTCAGGTCATAAATGGGTTAAGAGTGTCCATTTCCTCAAGTGATAATGTGCTGCTCTCTCTCCGTCAGTTTTTTTTAAAAAACTCAACTTAAGTGCAGTGACACCTACTGGTGAGCATTGTGCCTTGCATGAGGAGGAGTAACTTGGCAGTCGTGATGTGGTTTTTTACCAACATGACTCACTTCAGGGGGAAAAAGGCAACGCTCAACTCGGGGTAGATAGAGACAGTCTGTGAGGGTTCAGGCATAGTGCTGCCTCAGGGTGCAGATTCAGGGAAAATGCATAGAAAGAGAATAGAATCTATACACTCTCAGAAATAGTAGGAAAAGTTCTCGTTAAATAATGTTGAAGATCAGCAGCAGTAGCAGTCAAACCAGACAGGCGCGTTTCGGCGCGCAGGCCTTTCGTTAAAACATGGCAGATCTACAAGCTCTTTAGATTTTTTAATAGCTAAAGTATAACGCTTTAAACACGCTCTGGGTTTAACAAGAACTCCTACTATTACTGAGAGTGCGGATTTTATTCTCCTTCTATATGTTTTACCAACAGTCAACTACAGTCAACTAAAATCCCCTGGATTGGGTTGGTTGGTGCACTGCCAAGCGTTCAACCACTGACCCAAGGCTTTGCCAAAATGTAATTATCTGTGTAAAATAGTATTAACTGTTAGTGTCGTGCTCCCCCCCCAATAAATATGCATTCATTTATGAATAAAACAAACAAACAAACAAAATAAAAACAAACATGTCAGATTTAAGTTAAGTTACAAAAAAGAAAACACGAATAAAACAACGATAGAAGACCGTGTGGTCAATGGTAGACCGTATGAGAATAAAGTCTAAATGATGAAGGTGTTCCCCAGACACAGGGAATTCCACCTACAGTAGGGCTGTGAATCTTTGGGTGTCCCACCATTCGATTCCCATTCTTGGGGTCACGATTCGATTCAAAATCTATTCTTTTTTTTTAAATTCAAAAGCATTTTCTTTCCAGATTCAAAAAACAATTCTGTATTCAAAATGATTATCGATTCAATACATAGGATTTCATCGCAATCTACTCCAGCCAACTGAAAATGACTGAAGACATGATGTTTACTGTGATTAGGGTAAGCTTACATTTCATATCACAAAACACCATGTAGTGAAAACTCCTATAAATGGAAATTATGAATCGATTTCGAATCGTTCAGAACGGGAATCGAGATTCTAAATTCGAATCGATTTTTTTTTGACACCCCCAATTCCACCCTTCTTGCAACCTTCTTGCATTGCCAAGGCTTATCCAAATCACAGCCCATGACACTGGCAGACAGATGGCCAGTGCAGCATCAAATAGTTTTAGATATAGATAATGTTCATTCTTGCATAATAATAATAATAATAACAGTCTCAGAGGCGGAGATAAGTGTGTCTGTCACTAATATGACAGGGCAATACCACATGCCACTTAACAGTGTACAGTATTTATGTACAGTATGTCTCCCCAGCTCATATCCCATAGTTTTGAGTGGCACTAAAAATACCTGCTAGGAGGTCCCTTGTTTTTTTCCCCCCGAACTCTTCAGCGTCAGGCCTGCTGGCTGGATGTTGACGTCATGCCATCCGATAATCACCTTTTGCCTATAATTAAACAGGTTTAATGCCGTCAGTTTACGGCCGTCTTTCAAGGCCAGACTGCCTATGATTAACGTTATACCTTTGAACAGCCACTGAGTTGCTTGTCATTAAAAATCCACTTTAAAAACGGTGTAATCGCTTGTCGTGTAGTGTAGAAAAGTATTCCATGGCGGCGGTCACACAACAACACCAGACCGGGCGGGCAGCGCACGTACGGCTTCTTCCTTCCGGAAGACTCGCCATTGTAAACAATAGGGACTCAATTTCCCAGAACCCTTTGCACGCCGGCGAGATGGAATCTTTTTTGCGATGACGTCATCAAAAACGCGTCTCATATCCCATTCTGTCCTGTACGAGTTAAAATTATTAAAAATAAAAAAAAAACATAGTTTAAAACAATGAAAGCATAACTCGGGGCAACTCGCGACGAATCGCAGGGAAAAGTGTTTCTACGATTAATTAACTCGGGGCAACTCGTGAATATAAGTCAAAGTGTTAATAGCACCATCATGGCACCTATAGAGGCTCTATCATGGCATCAGTTTTGCCTTCCCATTTCTTACTTGTTCGTAGATAACCGTATATTTGCGAGATCGGCGTCTAGCCAGTATCGGGGGCTACTTCTATTAGGAAGTGCCAGTGAACTAAAACCCATTGGGGGGGGGGGCAACACGTTAAAACATTACATCACCTGTAAAAAACTACAACAGTCCCTCATGCCATGATTGGTTAAAAATAATTAAACCGCTGACGAGCCGTTTGTTCACACACAAACGTTAAGGTTGTACATTTATACAACGCGGAGCAAAAAAAGTCAGTTTGTGTATAAAGGAATAAACATCGGAAAACTTTCCGATGAGCCCCGCGGCCTCGTACAACAGGCGGGGCACGGGCACAAATCCCGACAGATTCATTGCAAGCCGCCGTCCTATACGGACATCGCCCCGTAAATCCTTTAGCGAGGGAGTGCCACAGCAGCGTCCCCCCTTTTCCTCTTTTTCATCCTCTTATTTTTTTGTGCAATGTTTCATCGTTTAGTTCTTTGTGTGTGATTGATTGATTAGTTTTTTCTTTGTGCTGGTGGTGGTGTGTGTCAGACAGAGACGAAGACATCCAGGTAGAGGCGGTCGTAGGACTCCCTGAAGAAGAGGATGAGGACGAGGCTGAAGAGACACGAGCCTGTCAGAGACCAGTTCAGCCAGGACACTTCTGCATGGACGGAGACGTAGACAGACAGAGAGAGACAAAGGGAGAGAGACAGAGACATACAGACGAATTGAATTGAATTAAGCATTAATAATAATTTCTCCGAGGCCTCTGACATTTTGTTACTTGAAATGAATCGGGAAATGACTCGCAAGTGGTTCAGTGTATTGCTCAAGTACACACTTCAATCAACACCTGTGGCTGTACAGTTGTAGGTATAGTAATGGTACATTTAACACACACACACACACACACACACACACACACAAACACACTGCGGCAGTTAGTTTTCAGTGTGTTTCTAAAAGGACACTTCAACTCGTAAAGAGCTGGGGACCAAAAGCAGGAAGCTTCCGGCTAGCGGGGGACAGCTGCTGTTCCACCTCACTTAGTTGACCGTTGTGGGGATTGGAAGCTTTGACCTTCTGTTATAGGCTGGCATTTTAATTACGTTTCACCTTCATTCATTCATTATCCATCCCAGGTTGGCTCAGCTATGCCATTGCTCTCTGCTATGGCGGCACCTGGATGTCCCATTGGGGATCAACAAAAAGGCTAATCTAATAAATATCTCTGCTGTCGGGAGGAAACCTCATAACTCCATTTTTCAGGAAATTAAGAAAACCATATATTTTTTTTAAAACAAAGCAATACAGCGTCATCAAAGTTGGTGTTGTAACTTTATATATTGTCAATGACTTCCACGAGAGGGGGAGAGGTGGTGGAGTTGGTTGCTTTAGCAAATATTTTGAGGGTCCAATGGGTCCAAAGCACTTTTTTTACTACTTTCCATTGGTTCAATATTTTCGAAACACACAGACGTAAAGGGAGTCTGAGCTTGAGAGACTCACTGTGAAGACTGAGGTATATGTACAACACGTCATGACGTGTTCCTTTATAATTAAATGGAAGTAATACATAATATGCACTCAGACGAAACGTATAATGAGAGCTTGGAATGGAGTCGTGCTGAATAATTTATGAATAATAATAGTATGGCGGTGGAATGGCTAATCAATACAACGGTAGGAACCCCCCCCTGCCGTTCTCGCAAATGAAATAAGCACAGCTTGCGGTGGTCTCGCAATCATCTTGATCCCCGAATGATTCAACGGCGGCGTCGGCTTCCGTTTCCACATTATCATTGACCCACACTTGAACCTAAACACAGTGTGTATGCTTGCTCTTTTCAAGCTCCATTAAGCGGAGGAAAGGTGGATCGGGTTTGTCTGCTATAATATTGGATCTGAAGGGCAAGTCAAGAGGCTAGACAAGACGGACTGCCCTGCAGCCAAAGGCCTCTCAACTAATCAACACTAAGACCAACACAGCTCTCTATCTCAAACGCAAACAGGCACACACACACACCACCACACACACACACACACACACGCACGCACACAGTCTGGTCAACAGCAAAATCAATTGTCCTCTTTTCAAAAAGTAATTCAGCAGCACTGTCTCGGCAACATGTTGACAGGTGGTGGCCACTGTGGGCAGGCCAGACTTGATGGGGAAACAAGAATGACGGGAGCCACCTTTTGGTGTTTTTAAGGATCATGCTATACTTTGGCTATTGAAAAATAGCAGATCTACAAGCTCGTAGAGTGGTACCGAGTGCCGCACTACGAGCTTGTAGATCTGCTATGTTTTTGAGAAATCTTGAAAATGTGGCGCAAATCTTTGAATATAATATTATTTCAGAGCAAACGTTTTTTTTTAACTCAAATCTTTGCTTCATGGGGGGAGGGGGTATTTTCAGATGGGGGGGTCGGCGGCCAATTACAAAATTTTTTTGGGGTCCTTGACATGAAATAGTTTCAGTCAGTTTGAGCACCGCTGATATAGAAACATGGTCTCAGTACTCCTAAACGGGTTAAAGCAAAGCCTAACCCACTCTGCAGCAGAGCCAGAAGGCAGGTCTGGTGCCACGGTGGTGGCAGGCAGCTTCTATAATGGACCCTAATGCAGACCGCGGCCATCTTACCATATAAGTTAATGGCTAGGTGCTACCTATAGGTGCAACTTCCCATTGGCAGCCCATTCATCCAAGCAGAAAAGTCCTATCTGATTGTATTAAACAACGTCAAACTCACCAACATTGCAGCTGTATACGGAAAGCTTGAATTATTCTCTTTCTATCCTCGAAGTGTTTGTTTCATTAAAAAAATCCACCGTAGACATGTTATGAGCTACTTTGTGTCCTCGCAGGTGATTATTTTTCTAAGTGCTGGAGTTTGGAAGTATCACTCAACTGCACCTGCGTAGTGCGTTGTACCACCTGTTTTGAATTAGCACATAACGCAGGAGGTTGCTTTACTGAAAAAACGAGTGCTTCCAAACTCTGACGGCAAGATGGTCTGCAGAAGGTCAATAGTCCCATGCAGACAACACTGCCACAGGTACATATTGGGGACAGGAACCCCGGGGTTAGGGTTCGATCGACCCAATGCCGGCGATCGATTGAGAGAGAGAGAGAGCAGGCTAGAGGAATAGAGAGATGGTGGCATGGGGGGGAGGGAGGGGATTATGTGAAGCTCGTTGCCACAGAAACGGTTGATAGCGTGATGACGACCATATCCCATTCTGACCTGAGATCAGATTCTAAAAATGTCTTCTACATCCTGAGAGTTTTCTGAAAAAGCTATGTTTCTATATGTCAGTGGTTCTTCGATTTTTCAAAAATAGCAGACCTATACAAGCTCGTAGCGCGCCACTTGGTGGCGCGCTATGAGCTTGTAGATCTGCTATTTTTCGATAGCTAAAGCATGACATAATGCTAACACTAAAAGGCGTTCCCACCCAAAATGGGTTATATAAGGTGACTGAATAGGAGAGTATCGGCCGCGTTAGTACATTAGGCCATGGGCCAGAGCCCAGAATTCCATGAAAAGGTTCTGGGAGGTTCTGAGAAAGATTCTGGTGGCAAATTCTAATGATGATTTTTTTTATGGTATCATTTAAGCCCTGGTAGCACTAGTACCAACGTGGTAGCTTTCTACCAGTTACCACCACTTTTATATATGAGAAATAACAGAAATTCTCTTTTTTTTTTAAATTAATTTTCATATATCCTTATAATACAATTGAATATGTCAAATCACGCCTGGAATTGATTGGTACTGACTTATAGAACATTGTAATACAGAAGAATGCCACTTAGAAATGCAAAAAGAGGATTTTTCAACAAAAAAAAGGGGCCACATTTAATGTTTTTTAATTTTTGGGGTCCTTGACATGAAAAATGTCCGTTTTTAAATTTCGATGTCAGGCCCTAAATTGGTTAAGAGATTACTCTCGCTCCCTCCGCCTGCACCCGAGTAAGTTCTACAAGGCCACAGGCTCGGCCCAAATAAAAAGCCTTGTTGGCAATAAGCCTCGTTAATCAAAAAAGTGGTGTGAGACGGACAACGGGAGACCCGGGATGGAGACGACAGGTTAATGGAGTTGTGTTTGTCTGACCCACCGTCTCTCTCTCTCGCTCACTCACTCTGTCTTTCCTTCTCTCTCACTCGCTTTCAAACACACATATGCATCATAGAGACTCATCCATTTAACCCATTTTGGGCCGGGAACGGGAACCCCTTTTGGTGTTAGCATTATGCTATGCTTTAGCTATTGAAAAATAGCAGATCTACAAGCTCATACGAGCTTGTAGGTCTGCTGTTTTTGAAGAATCGTGAAAAGTGACATGAAAGTGTTTGAGAACGACTGACATAGAAAAACATAGCCTTTTCAAGAAAACAGTCAGGATTCAGAAGACATTTGCAGAATTGTTCCCAGGTCAAAATGAGTTAAAGTGCGTGTGTGTGTGTGTGAGTTGTAACGGTCTGCAGCCCTGTGTGAATGCTAATATGGGCCTGAGGAGCTCTTGGGTAATTCAATATGGTGCTGTGGTAAAAGTGGATAAGCAGCTCAATCGCTCCCCTCTGACATGCAAAGGAAGAGCCTGGAGCGATAATGTGTGTGAGGAGGACCAGCGAACTACTATGGATCTATTTAAATGCTCTGAGTTGAAGTAGGAGAGGAGAGGAGGCCAAAACCTGAACTGAGTTGAAGTAGGAGAGGAGAGGAGGCCCAAAACCTGAACTGAGTTGAAGTAGGAGAGGAGAGGAGGCCCAAAACTGAACTGAGTTGAAGTAGGAGAGGAGAGGAGGCCCAAAACTGAACTGAGTTGAAGTAGGAGAGGAGAGGAGGGCCAAAACTGAACTGAGTTGAAGTAGGAGAGGAGAGGAGGCCAACAACTGAACTGAGTTGAAGTAGTTGAGGAGAGGAGGCCCAAAAACGGAACTGAGTTGAAGTAGTTGAGGAGAGGAGGCCAAAACCTGAACTGAGTTGAAGTACTGTAGGAGAGGAGAGGAGGCCAACAACTGAACTGAGTTGAAGTAGGAGAGGAGAGGAGGCCAACAACTGAACTGAGTTGAAGTAGGAGAGGAGAGGAGAGGAGGCCAACAACTGAACTGAGTTGAAGTAGGAGAGGAGAGGAGGCCAACAACTGAACTGAGTTGAAGTAGGAGAGGAGAGGAGGCCAACAACTGAACTGAGTTGAAGTAGGAGAGGAGAGGAGGCCAACAACTGAACTGAGTTGAAGTAGGAGAGGAGAGGAGGCCAACAACTGAACTGAGTTGAAGTAGGAGAGGAGAGGAGGCCAACAACTGAACTGAGTTGAAGTAGGAGAGGAGAGGAGGCCAACAACTGAACTGAGTTGAAGTAGGAGAGGAGAGGAGGCCCAAAACTGAACTGAGTTGAAGTAGGAGAGGAGGCCCAAAACTGAACTGAGTTGAAGTAGGAGAGGAGAGGAGGCCAAAAACGGAACTAAACTTCTATAAACTATATAATGTGCGAGTCAGTGTTGATTTCTATCTTCGACGAATACTATGACAGAAAATGTTCCTCGACTACATACCTTTTTTCACTGGCGAAATGTTAATCAAAACTAAATCAAAACTATACTACGATGACTGAAAACTAAAGACTAAATATACTGACAATTTTGTTAACAAATTAAAAACTTGACTGAAATGGAATTAGGGAGGGACTAGTGGACAAGAGATGCAGTATGAGTAAAATACATTATGATATTTAGTCGACTAAAACTAGACTAAGACTAAAACATTTCCAGGTGACTAAAATGTGACTAAAACTTAAAACCTTTCTGTCAAAATCAACACTGATGGAAGTGGCTGATTTCACGCACACACGCACGCACACAATGTTGTACGTCACATGCAATAGCCTAACATTGCATCCCCTGGATAGTTGGTTAATTGCTCTCTCTCTCTCTCTCTCTCTCTCTCTCTCTCTCTCTACAGCTGACAGGTAGCTAATCAGCAGGTCATAACAGCAGCCATGGGCGCCACACTCTCTCTCTCTCCGATACAATAAAAACGCCAGAAATGTTGTCAGAGCAGAGGATTCATTACAGGGAGCACTTTAATTGGCTGTGACCCACCCCTGTCACGTTTAAACGACCCAATGCTGCGCGGGCCGTCACTCGCTGTATACCCACGGATAATTTGAGGTGAATAAATGTGCCTGTGTCTCCGTGATGACTGCTAATAACTGCTACACTGGCAACGCAAATAAGGACAAATCGCAGAAAGGCATTGAGACATATCGATGCCTTAACCCATTTAGGACTGAAGGGCAGATTCTAAAAAAAACAAATAAGTCTTCTAAATCCTAACCGTTTTCTCAACCTTTTCCATGTAAAGGACCCCTGGAATTATCCGTATTTGGCCCGCCGACCCCTCATCTGAAAATGTGTGGTTCCAGGGACCCCCCACCCCCCAAAGATACGAGTTAAAAACGTTCGCTCTGAAAGAATATAGTCAAAGATTTGCGTCACATTTTCACGATTTTTCTAAAATAGCAGACCTACAAGCTCGTAGCGCGGCACTCGGTGCCGCGCTACGAGCTTGTAGATCTGCTATTTTTCAACAGCTAAAGTACAACATTCACAAAATGCTTAAAACACCAAAAAGGGATTCCTCCGTCCTCAATGGATTAAAACAAACGATTAATCCGCCACGACAACACCCACTTGTTTCTGATGTCCTCCCGCTTCTCAAACAAGGATGTTAACGCATTGGTGCATCAGCAGAGCCATCAGTCAGTTCATCACATTAAATTAAAGAGCCTATTACAGTAAATGCCAGTTCGGAGGTATTGGATGGAACAACTAGGCCTTAAGGGGAGACAGAGAGCGGTCTGTCTTAATCAGTCTTAATTGAGGTCAACACGGCATTGTAATTAATGGGAACTCTCAATATGGCTCGTTTTGAGAGTTGAGTTAAGAGTGGTGGGGGACAATATTATAATTCACTGGAAAGCGGCATTAGCATACCGAGAGAAGTGCATTAGGTATTGCAAATGTGTACGTTTGCCCTCGTTAGTATGCATGGGATTACATGAGTACTGTAGAATAGATTGATGGGAGCTGGTGAGTGTGCCTACCGTACCTGCATTATTCAAAGAGCCAGTGTGTGTGTGTGTGTGTGTATGTGTGCGCACGTGCTCACTTGTGTAAACCCATCTACAGTAATAATATAGCGTTTGATGTAACCATGTCAATGCTTCCTCTTGTGTGTGTGTGTGTGTGTGTGTGTGTGTGCGTGCGTGCGTGTTTGATGTACCCATGTCAATGCTTCCTCCTGTGTGTGTGTGTGTGTGCGTGCGTGTGTTTGATGTAACCATGTCAATGCTTTCTCTGGCTCAAGAGCCAATCCTCTCCCTAACATAATAAGAAAAAAAGGAGAAACGGAATAATAAATAAATCAAACTGTTGATTCTCTCAGGAGTGCGGGAGGGAGGAGCGCTATACACAGAATTGACTTTTTTTTTACATTCTCTCACCTTGACAGAAAACGCCACATGGGGGTTGGAAAAAAAAGTCTCGCCCTCGCACAGACGACGTGATTTGCTTCTTTCAAGCGTGTTGTAAAGTTTAACGGAATGGAAAATGGGGAGAAAACAATAAAATAAATAAAAGGGGGTTTTTGTGTGGAAAATGGTGGCAATTCTTTGACTGTCAGTTGGTGGTGCCTGGTTGGTGGGCTCAGACCAGTGTTTCGTCGACTAAAACAAAGACGGAAAATGTTCGTGGACTACCTTTTTTCACTGACCCGGAAGTTATGTGGAAAGCCTACTGAGTGGCAAAAACGACTTTCTGGCCTCGACAGCCCCATACATCCAAACAGAAAAGTACTATTTGATTCCATTAAATGACTTTAAACAACATTAAATTCACTTGCCACTCGATCTGCCATTCACTTTATGCATGCGCATACCCTCTATAGCTAAGCTATGACGACTAAAACTAAGACTAAATATACTGACGTCATTATATTTTATATATATTATATATTTCGTTTTTACACTAGGTTGCATGCTGAAAGTAGCCGATCTACAAGCTCACAAGCTTGTGAGCTTGTAGATCGGCTCACCTGTAGATTTAGTCGACTAAAATCTTACATTTAGTCGACTAAAACTAGACTATAACACCAACACATTCCAGGTGACTAAAATGTGACTAAAACTAAATACAAAAGTATTCAAGAGACTATGACTAAAAACTAAAATTTGGCTGTAAAAATCAACACCGTTCCCCTGAATGTTCTCCCCCGCAAATAGGGATGGCTACTATAGGCGGCTTCGTGTGGTTAACTGACCGAGAAGCAAATAACTCCAGACTGCTTTTTAACAATGAACAGCAAACCCAGCGACCGCAGCCACTTCCACTCCTCTCCCCCCTCCCTCCACCCATTCGGACTGCCGCCGTCTCCCTGCTTTCGTATTCTGCCCACCGCAGCGCGCTAAATCACACAGGCACAGCAGATGAAAATTGGTACGGTTCTGATTTCCATTCATGTTTCTCAGTCACAGAAAGCTCTTTGGAATTTAACACCCATTTAGGCCTGGTCCCCGATTCTACACGTGTCTTCTAAAATCCCGACAGTTTACTATTTCATGCCATAAAAGGACCCCTAGAATTATCTGTATTTGGCCACGACCCCCATCTGAAAATATGTTATTCCCCAGAGGCTCTGAGGCTATTTTTTTAAATAGCAGATCTACAAGCTCATAGCGCAGCACCGAGTGCCACGCTATGAGCTTGTAGATCTTCTATTTTTCAACAGCTAAAGCATAACACAATGCTTAAAACACCAAAAGGGGTTCCGCCCAGAATGGGTTAAAGCACTTTGTGGGGGAGGGGGGTGGGTGGGTTGGTCGGGCAGACGGCACTCACATGAGCCGAGACCTCTTGCTCCGCGCACATATTTAAATGGACACGCAGTTCTAAATTCATAAACCTGTTCTGCAGGGCTCTGGCTTGCAAAAGGAAATGCGCTTCAGAAATGCAGAAGTGGGCAGTTTGGGGGCAACATGAAAGCAAAAAACCTAAAATGAACCGGAAAACTGGAATTAAATGAGAATCTTTTGAGGTGGGAAAAATATATTTTTGCCAGTTCTTTTCTTTTCTTCTTCCAACCGATAGTGTGGATGTCGGGCGGGGGGGGGGGGGTGTTAAAAGAGGAGGCTGGTATGGAATTTATCAAGTCTGAAAAGCCTGCTTGTTATGTGCCACCTCCATTATATAAAGGACTACACAAATGGAATTAAATAAATAAAAAGGAAGACAAGCCCACCCGAAACCTTTTCATAGGGGAATTTACATAATACATTAATCTACACTGTAGATTAATGTATTATGTATGTTTCTGTGTTTGCCTAAAGAGATTGTCCCCTGTAGAATCTACAGGGAACAATCTCTTTGGGCAAACACAGAAACGCAGCAGTTTCTTTTTTATTAAACAGGGGTATGAAATCTAGTTCCGTTTTATTTATTTTCTCTTACCCACTGGTAACTTTATGCAGAGGGTTTTACTGAGGTTCACCCTGCTACATTCACAGTACTTTAAATAGCCAAAATAAGCAGATCTACTGTACGAGCTCAGCTATGTTCGCTATTCGACACGACACGACAAAGTATCTACGACAGAGGGACAAAATACATTTCAGTCGACTAAATCAACTGTATATTTGACTAAAATGTGACTAAAACTAAATTAAGTTTCATTCCAAAAGGACTATGACTAAACTAAAATAGAAATGTGCTGCCAAAGACAAAGCGTGTGGGATGCGAGGAGTAGTAGCGATTGGAGCAGTAGAAAACTCCATCATCATGGCCTTGATAACTCATCTTCAGCCGTCAAGACACAAGTTATGTCAGCAGCATCCATCTCAGCACATCAGACATTCGTTTACTTTACACAGACAATCGCACACGCACGCACACATGGCCCGGGCACGCATGCACGCACGCACAACGCGGTCATGCGCACCAGGCGGGCCTTGATGGTGTCGTCGTACGCAATCGCTGATTTTGCACTTGATCGTATCATAATGCTGAAAATAGCCGATCTAGAAGCTCACAATGCATGGCAGCGTGACGCGTTTGTAGATCGCTATTCTCAGAGCGTCATAAAAAATGACTTGTCTTTTTTAGTTCTATACTGGATCTCTTCTCCACTGGTCCCTCCCTAACGTTTTACTCTTTAGTTTTTAATTTGTTGACGAAATAGTCATTAAATATTTAGTCTTAGTCATCATAGCTTAGTTTTTATTTGTTTTAGTCAGTGGACAAAAGGTAGTCGACGAACATTTTTCGTCATAGTTTTTAGTCAACGAAATAAACACACACACACACACACACACACACACACACACACACACACACGTGCACACACGCGCACACACACACCTCTGCCCATACCAAACAGTCTATCAGTCAGTCCCACTGTAGAGGACTCATGTATACTTTAAAAGGCCTGTGTGTAGTAGTGCGTACACAGTATGTGTGTGCGTGTGTGGCGGTGTGTGTGTGTGTGTGTGTGCGTGCGTGCTTTGGATCGCAGCTGCTACATGTCAATCTCCTTGATGCTCTCTGTCTGTCGGGTGTCTCTGTCTGGACCATACACAACACAGCCTTTCTAATCCATGATTAATCACCAACACGGACCCAACTCCCGGCACGGGGAATACAAAACGCCATCGCTTGTGATTAGAATCAGCGGGGTCTAACAAGTTCAGGGTCTCTTCACCGCCCCCCCCCCCCCCCCCCCCCCCCCACCCCCCTCTCCATCCACCTTCCCTCTCTCTCCCTCTCTCTCTCTCTCTCTCTCATCTCAGCTCGTCCATTAATGAATATTGAGCAGGACTCTTGGCTCGCTGTTCTTTTATAGAACAGGGATACAGCTCATGGCAGAGAGGCAACTGGCCCCATTAACCCATTCTGAACGGGAACCCATTTTGGTGTTATAGCATCATGTTATGCTTTAGCTATTGAAAAATAGCAGATCTACAAGCTCATAGCGCGCCACGAGTGGCGCGCTACGAGCTTGTAGGTCTGCTATTTTTGAAAAATCGAAGAACGACTGACATTTTTTTTTAAATCTGATCTCAGGTCAGAATGGGTTAATCAGACCAGTGTGTGTCCAGTGGAAACCTCGTATGAATCTGATCTCAGGTCAGAATGGGTTAAAACCCATTTAGACCCGAGGACGATTCTACTAAAAATGTTCTTCTGAATCTTTTCTGTATTTATTATAATAATAATACTGATTGCTAGATAAACCCAGGCTCGTTTCCGTTCAAAAATTGTAATGCATTTATAATCATTAGTCCATGAAGAGCGGGAGGGATTATACAAAGTAGGGCTACCACTGTTGACATCAAAATCACTATCACCAAATCAGCTGAGACATTTCCATAAAAAGCCCCTATTTATGATGAGAAAGCCTGATTGTTCAAAATTGTGTATTTTTGGTGCAACTCCCCCCAACCTCTCTCTCTCTCTCATTAGCAGGCAACAGTGCAGCACTATCCCCCTCTCTGTTTCTGGCACAACAGCGCCCCTACTGGTAGTCATATACTGGTGCTCATTAACCAACCATAGGTGAACAACACAGGCATAGGTGAACACGGACATTGGTATTCCATGGAGTGGTTGCACCACTCAAAAATCGTGAAAAATGTGACGCAAATCTTTGAATATATTCTTTCAGAGCGAACATTTTTTACCTCAAATTCTTGCTTCTGGGGGGGGGGGGGGGGGTCCCTGGAGCAACATATTTTCAGATAGGGGTCGGTGGGCCAAATACATATAATCTTTTTGGGGGGTCCTCGACATGAAATATTGAGCACCACCGATACAGAAACATGAGGATATTTCAGAAAACTGTCAGGATTCAGAAGACTTTTTTTTATTTCGACGTCGGGCCTAAATGTTTGACTCGTCTCGACTTGAAAACATACGGAGAGAGACTGTCTGTGCTTGTCATGCTCGTTAGTGAACTGAAGTCCTCGTGCCCCCCCCCCTCCGGCAAGCTTTTTTCAGCCCCGGGTCCCGTATTGTTGTCACCTGTACTATACTGGGCTGGCTGGCGCAAACAACCACCCACAACCACACTAGTGTAAAAGGCTTGAGGATGCAGTTGTCAGGCAGCAGCTGTCATTAGCTATAGCTTCCACCTGCCTGTATAATGGCAACCGCGGGAGGAGAAGAACTTGGCACTATAGTGGGAGAGAGTGAGCGTCATGAATATTTATGAGGGGGAGATCTGGAAATTGTATCTTCCTATTGACTAAAACAAAGGAGGGAGAAAAAAGAGAGAGTGTGTGTGTGTGTGTGCGTGCGTGAGAGAGGGAGGGATGGAGGGAGAGAGAGAGCATGTCCCATTCTCTCAAAGTATTACTCATCATTCCAGTTGATTGGCTTTGTGATGTGAAGGTTAATCAGACCGTGGAGAGAGGTGGGCAAAGACAGAGGCAATGGGTTTAAAGAAAAAGGAAGCACGCACACACACACACGCGCGCACGCACACGCACGCACGCAGACAATATTATACGCTCACATGGGATTGGACGTGGATCTGATATGATTATTCTGGCTGCCGTTAAACCCGCGCATGCATGCAGGCAGAGACGAGGAGTATGTCCTCTTTGCCCCGGTGTCTGCATTATACTTTTAGAAAAAGAAACGATGCTAGGCTGGCAAACTATAGTGAGAGAGAGATAAAGCAGAGGTTAAATCACAATCTCTGCTTCCCCCCCCCCCTCCCCTTGCAGAACCGAGTCTCATTAATTCATTCTCGGCGGGAACCCTTTTTTGGTGTTTTTTCGCTTTCGCTGTTGAAAAATAGCAGATCTACAAGCTCGTAGCGCGGCACTAGCTTGTAGATGTGCTATTTCTTTTGAAAGATCATGAAAATGTAGTGCAAATCTTTGAATATATATTCTTTCACAGCGAACGTTTTTTAACTCGAATCTTTGCTTCTGGGGGGGGGGGGGTCCCTCCACTGGAACAACATATTTTCAGAGGGGGGGTCGGCGGCCAATTACATATATTTTTGAGGGTCCTTGACATCAAAATGTTTGAGAACGACTGACATAGAAACATGGGTTGATTTAGAAGACATTTGTAGAATCGTCCTCAGGTCTAAATGGGTTAAGAAAGCACGTTGCAATACATGTAGACACAGATGTACAGACACACACACACACACACACACACACGCATACACACACACAAAGTATGTATCTGGAGCTCAGAAGCCTCTGCCAGGTTTTCTCAGCCCACGACTACCGGTATTAGCATTGCCAAGTAAAAAACCCCTCCTGTGGTCTCGCCTGCTGAACCCTGACCCACCCGTCTACCAAACATCGTACATGATACGGTTACCAACAGATAGGTGTCATTTTCCTTTGTATATGCAGAACAATACTTGCCTGAGATTATGAGCCAGGAGAAGAAGAAGGAGAAGAATAAAAGTAAAAAAGATATGATTTCACATTCCAAAAGCCTGATTGTTCACGACATGCAATGATGACCCACATCTCTCTGGTTTCATCATCCATTGGCCGACTGCCCGATCATGTGACGGTATGTGTGTGTGTGTGTGTGTGTGTGCGGTCTTTTGTTTGTGTGTGTTGTACCGTTTAGTTGTGTGGTGCCGAGTTACGTGTCTCATCATGTCTATAATCGACCAACCAATACTACTACAATTCCAATTAGAAGCCCCACCCCCTTCCAACAACTATTGCCAAGGAAATTAATAGCGTGTAGTCGATTTCGTCGACGAAAACCAAGACGAAAAATGTTCGTCGACTACCTTTTTTTCCCCCCGACAAAAACTGAATGGAAACTAAATGAAAACTAAGCTATGACGACGACTAAAACTAAGACATAAATATACTGACAATTTCGTCAACAAATAAAAACTAGACTAAAATGTCAGGAAGGGGACTAGTGGACAAGAGATCCACTATAACTCATTTTACACTTGGTTGCATGCTGAAAATAGCAGATCTACAAGCGCTGCGACACGTTGAGGGCTTGTAGATCTGCTATTTTCAGCAAGTGAAAAAAATCTGTCACTACGAAGGCCAGCCAAAATAAATTTTAGTCGACTAAATAAACTGTAGATTCAGTCGACTGAAACTAGACTAGCCCTAAAACATTCCGGGTGACTAAAATGTGACTAAAACTACCGTAAATGAAAGCTATTCAAGAGACTATAATGACTAAAACTAGAAAATCTAAATGTGCTGCCCAAAAACAACGGGTGTCTTACCGGTGCAGTAGAAGGAGAGGAAGAAGAGCATCAGGCCCGTGACCAGGTTGCCCAGGAAGGTGACCACGCCGCAGGTGATGCCCTCGGGCACCGGGTACACCGTCTCGATGAACAGCTCGAAGAAGATGGGCACGCTGCTGTTGATGAAGATGCCCACCAGGATGCAGGAGGTGTACAGGGTGGCTGCGGAGGAGGAGGAGGAGGAGGAGGAGGGCACAGGGGAGAGAGAGGCACGACAATGAATACATTATAACATTTAGACAGGAGGACAACAAAAAAAAAAAACCTCATGTTTCATATCGGTGGTTCTCAATATTTCATGTCAAGGGTCCAGGCGGTGGCGTAACCGTCTGGGCAACCGACTGGTAATCCAGTCGCAGTGTGCCGCGGGTTCGACTCCCGAGCCAGACGCGGCCTTTACTGCATGTCTTCCCCCATCTCTCTCCCGTTTCCTGTCAGCCTACTGTCTGTCCCTTGAAAAAACCAATAATTTTATTTTATTTTTTATATATATATATTTCATGTCAAGGACCACAAACATTATACTGTATGTATTTGGTCGCCGACCCCCCCCATCTGAAAATATGTTGTTCCAAGGACCTCCCCAGAAGCAAAGATTTGAGTTACAAACATTCCCTCTGAAAGAATATATATATATATAGATTTGCGGCACATTTTCACGATAAAAAAAAAAAAAACGTGCTATGAACTTGTAGGTCTGTTTGTTTGTAGATCTGCTATTTTTCAATAGCTAAAGCACCAAAAGGGGTTCCCCGTACAGAATGGGTTAACTGAATGTATGGCACCGCTATCTACAGTACATTCGTTCGTAGCAAAGCCGTGGTCCCCCGTGTCGAACGCGAAAGACGAATGAAAGGTTTCGTGACATACATTTTCATTTTTTTTCTTTTAGGTTTTATGGCCTCTGTCGTGGCTAAACTAAATCTGGCCCAATGCCTCATTCAGTTGAGTCACGGTAGCGTTTTGGACTCACCAAAAAAGTATTTCTTGACGCGCTCGCCTGGTTCCCTGACAGCAGCAGCACTCGCATAATTTGCATTAAATAATAATAAACGCCAAAATTCACCCGTGTGTCTACTGTTTGTGTATTGTCCTAATTCCTACCGTTTCTAAATGTTCCGTGTTCGTTCAGTGACGACAGCGATACGGTAAGAACTGTCGCATCTCTAGCGGTCCAAAACACACCGGCTAACACATGTGTGTCCTATTTTATCAATGAGTTATAGGTGCCCAGCCCACCGCCAATGATTCAACTGCCCTCTTGTGGCCTGGCGGTGCAACAACACCACCACCATATAAGTAATAATAATAAAATAAAGAATTGGCACCCACATTGGCTCCTACGACCTCAATTACACCCACACGACCTGAACTTTGACCATTCAGTGGATTTTCTGTGGTCTGGGGGTTTTCTCTGTGTGTTCTGAAGCCTGCAATGAAAACAGGAATCTGCTGGCATGTCATATATGGGACTATAATATAGTCCCATATACCGTATGACATGCCAGCAGATTCCTGTTTTCACTACAAAAATATAGTATAGTATATTATACTATACTATATTTGTGGACT